>NW_006399827.1:11724363-11832290 GCF_000299155.1 Elephantulus edwardii
AAGAAGAGACTGAGTTCTTGGACTCTGGGTCCTTGTGCTGAGAACCACCTAGACTAAGGAGACAAACAGATTGAGAAAGCTGGGTGTCTCAGGGCAGGAGGTTTGCTGATAGAGCAGAGCTCACATGATGGAGCCAGGTTTGCAGACCCACAGAGCTAGGGAGTTGACAGCTTTAGGCTAAGGCTTACTAGCATAGTAAGGTGCCAGTAGCCACTTGTCAGGGAGCAGAGGAGCTTTGTTAACACTTGTTAAGGAAGGACAGAAACTGGGTAGAGGGATTGAAGACCAGAGGGAGACCTGCCTGTGGGCACAGCTGAGAAAACTGTTGTGATCAAAGAACTGTATCTTGAGTCATTCCTCATTCTGAATTATATAACCTGATAATTCTTTAAACCTCATCATGAGAATGATCTGTGAGTTCTGTGTGGCCTTTGCAACAAACTATTGAACTCAGCAAAGACGTAGAGAGTGCTGTGGAAGGAACGGTTGGTGTCAGAATTGGTAAAAAGTCTGGAGAGTGGAAGTATGTCTGACCTCTGCTTAGTAGGAATCAGTTTTGGGCGTTGATGCAGATAATAATTCTTTCTTTTTCCTTGTGAAGTTAGACAAGGAGGTCTGATGCTGACACTGCTGCCATGTTATTTTTACAGCCTTCGAGCCCTTTTCCACATTTGGCCAGCTTCTTCAACTGTTTTGCTATGAACTGAGAACACTTAGGAGAGCAAGAAGGAAATATGCCCAGGGCTCCGGCTGTCTGGGGAAGAGCTTTCTAAAGTCTCTGGGACACATGCGTTCTATTGCCTGGGCCCATCTGTGTCCCTCCTCTCTAGAGCCTTAGGACTTAATGACCTGCAGTTGGTCACACTGTCCTTCCCTCTCCATGCCAGCTCATCTCCCACTGAGCCATAGAATAGAGGATCTACTGAGGCCAGAACCCTCAATCATTCTTGAGCAAATGCCCCAGTGTCTTCACAGAGTCAGGAAGTTCTTCCTAACCCTGGCTAGAAATCAGAATGTCTTCCCACTCTAGTCAACCTCTGTCCTTCAAGTGAAGGTGAATGATCAGGCAGAAAAACAGCCAAGCTCCAAAAATGAAAACATAAGTCTCCACTCATCCCCAGCTCGTTCTCGTTCTCTCTCTCTCTCTCTCTCTCTTCACGCCCCATTTGTCTCCTACCCTCAGCCCCCACAGAAACCCACAGGGCATTGGAGCTTTCATCCTAAAATGAGTCAGGGCCCTTCATAAGGGTTAAGCTGGGTGGAGTGCAGGAATTTCCCCTTGATGCCAAGTAAGGGGTCAACTTTATACGGATCTCTATCCAGTCGCCTTGGTCCAAAGGACAACATCATCTTCCCCATCCATCCAGATCGGTCAGATTTCCTGTAGGTGAGCTCAGCTGGCCTGGTAGTACCTTCGGCATTGACCTCTTTTAACACAAAATTTGCTAAGTTTGATGCTGAAGAGGGTATCCGTCATGGGGTGCATAAGTACAAAGTTGGGGGCAAGCATTGCTCTGACCCCTACCTCAAGCACGTACTTAATCCTGAGGCACTCTCCACAATTGTCATTCCAAGGAAATCGATGGAAACAGAAACTTCCCCCTCACTCTCACTTCTCAGAGACCCTGGGGTCCCTCAAAGGGTACTAAGAGACCAAATCCGAATCTTCCAGCCCCCCCCCCATTTTTTTCTTCCTACTTTCACATTCAAGAGTGTAAGACATCTTTTTACTGAGAAGGAAGGACAGGAGTAGGGTGTCCCAGGGCTGGTGATAGATGGCCTGGGAGAGTGGAAGCAGCAGTGGCCCAGCTGACCCCTGTGGAAGCTGCCATACTCCCCCCATCTTGCCCTCTGCACTGCATATATTCTCTCCCCCCAAAATAGCATCCCTGGAGGGGGGCAGTGGGGAAAGTTCTCAGTTCATCGTTCACTCCTTCCCACAGTGTGTTCACACTTCTCTCCGCTGTCTCTCACGACCTGGTTTCCCTGCCAGGCCCTTCTGCTGTGTCTCCAACCTCAGCACCTTGCCCTCCTGGACAAGGCCTCTATAGAAAAGGAGGCTTTTTTCCAGTGGTCCATCACATCTCCAAGTGGGGGCTGCTACACTGTCGCAATTCTCTTTGGGACAGAAGTCAATTCAGTGCACATAAACTGAGCACCAAATGTGTATGTGGGGTTTGCATGGCTGTCACTCAACTAAAAGGTACAAAGTGTCAAAATGGACCAGTGCTAGGCCTTCCTCCAGGATCTCACAGGGAGGGGCTTGACACCAGTAACTACCTCCAAGTAAAGGTGCCCGAGAGGCCTGCTGCAGGGAGACTCACCAGAGCTGGGGGATCCCAGAGGAGGGAGAAAGTCTTTCTTTCCACCTATCACATAGCCCTAGGGGTTAGGATCTCACATGAACCCTGACTTAACCTCATGCCCTATCTACAACCTAATAAAAACCTCTTTTGCTATTGTGTGGGCTATTTCCCACCCAGAACACCCCCTTGAGCTGCTTCCAGACTGCGGTGGGGGTTGTGCAGGCCCTGTCCCTGGGAGATGCCCAATCTGATGGAGGAGGTAGGATGGAAGAAGAGAACAATATTGGCAGAGACAGCTCTCCAGTTGGGCAGAGATGGGGTCATTACATGAAGGGGCCCCGGAAGCCTGTTCCCAGAGGATGGAGGAAGAGGGCAAGATTGGACTGTCTGGGGCCAAAGGAAGTGGGAAGTCTGGATGATGTGCCTGAGGTGTCTGTCCATTCCCAGGAGGGGTGAACTCAGCAGTGGGTGAATTTACCCTCGCCTTGGGACAGCTGTGACCTCCTGCCCTGGCACCATGAGAATGTGTTAGAGGTAAGCAAAGATTAGCCCCATAGGCCCCCGAGGGAACCACCTCCTCCTTGTTATTTCTGGCTCCATTTTCTTGGTCAAGAAGGGTGTCAGTGGTAATGCAAATTAGGAGGTGTTGGAGGTGCTGGCCGACACCCATCCTGTCCTCCCCCTCCCCTGTGCCCTCGCTCACACAGCAGACTGCAACATCTGTGAGCTGCGCCTGGTGCCCTTGCCCTTGGCAGAACTGGCATGGAGGGTAGGTGGAGCTGTGGGTTGGGTCTGGGTTCTGAGGGGCTTCTGTGTTTGACACAAAGGACAGGGGAGGCACCAAGAGGACCCCAAGCCCCTTCCTACTCCCTCCTTCCCCACCAGGGCTGCCAGGTTCAACAGCACAGAGCTGCAGCATACTTGTGTGGATGGCAGAGCCCTCAAACCACAGCCTTCTCTCTGGGGCTGCTAATGGGACGGCCACAGATTGAGCCCTCTGTGCAGCACACCCCATGCCTCTGCACATGTACTTAGCACAAAAGGTACTGGGGCAGGCAAGGGATGCAGCCCTGAGTGCTAAGAGCTCTGGAATCATCACAGAAACGGGGGGGGGGTGGGAGGGCTAGGACAGAGGCTGGGCACTCGAGGATTTCATGGCCACCCTTTGTCCGACAATTCTCTGGCCTCTGCTTTGTCTCACTTCTGCCTACTTAGGACTCCCATGTGCTCTTGACATTTCATTTCATCCTAGGGGCTGACTCTTCCTGGAGGAGTCAAGGCAGCCCTGGTCTTGTCCTTGCTGGAGGAAGAAATGAGACAGGGAAAGCTGTCCTGCTCCCTCTGCTCTGTAAAGATGTCACCAAGTGAAACCCCTCCATTCCTCATTAGTCCTAATCAACAGGGTGAAGTGTTTCTCATTAACACAGCTGACTCACCCACACACCCTCTCCTTTGTTAGCAATCAGCTCCCCTCACCCCAAACACACATCCACACACAAGGAGGAGCTGTTGCTCTCCTCAGCCTGACAGTCTGCATGGGAACCCAGGAGAGGGGCAGGGGTCTCCAAGGCCTGGTAGCTCTGGCTGGGGAAACCCTGGAGAAGAGGAGCAGGGCTGCAGGTCCCTGAGGATGGGGCAGGAAGAAGCCAGGGACAGCTGGTGCTGAGAGAGAGACTAGAAGAGGCAGAGGTGGAAAGAACCAATTTGGTGCTTTGGGGAATATGGCTCCATCTCTTTTAAGCCACACTTGTCTCTCCATCTGTCTTCCAAGTCTGACTCTGGGATCCTCAAATGCATCTTCTCCAGCCTTCACAAAGATCTTCTCTCCACATCTGTTCTGCACTCACCTTTCCAGGATCCTAGAGATCTAGACCTTTTGACATCACGTTTGCAGCCCCTAGTGCCTGCTCCCCAGCCTTACTCCTGTCTCCCAAGAGCAATGAGTAACAAGTGTCCTGATGTCTGATCACAGTCCAGAGAGGAAGAAAGACAGTCTTAGAGGGAGGAGGTTGGTGGATAGCACCCTTCGAACACCCCCCTCATTGTGCGTCCCATGTCCTCTCCTTCTGAGAAGCTGGATCAAAGGTAGCTCTGAGGACCGGGGTTGGCGGCACACTAGCTCCTCTCCCCTCTCTGCTTTCCTTCCCAGCCCCCAGCAACCTTCTGCTGGCACCTGAGCCCTTTTTCAAGTCCCCAGAAATCAAGCAGACAAGCTGCCAGAATCTACACCCCATATCCCTACATTTCCCCTCACCTTGGTGACAGGGACCGTATCCAGGCTGTGAGAGACCCAGGTTCCCTCCCACCCTGGAACATGCTCACGGACCAGAGCAGTTACCTGGGTCCCCTGCATCTCAGCAGGCTCACTCCCAGGTCTTTTGACTTTAATCTTAGTAGTCAGGACTTCTCTTTGCCTTGGATCTCAGTATTACTCTTAATTCATTTATGGCCTTCTAGCCAATACTTCCAAACACCCAAACAGGTCCCAAGCCCCAACAACTGTATGTGGGCTGCTTTCCTTCATGGGAGTTGAGAGGGTGCATTGAGTACAATGCCTTAGAGGTTTCAGAACCTATGTTCTAACAGGTTGGATGAACTCCTAGAAGGCAGCTGCCAAAGAGTAACAGCAGAAGTGGGAGGTCCCACCTTGAAGGTCTGGACCTTGGCAATGACTGAGCAAGGGTATCTGGGTCTAGAACTGACTTCAAGCCTTTGGTGAGTAGCTGTCCCTTTTCTGTTTATAAATGAATCCTTAGGAGAGGGGAGCAAGAAGGACCACAAAGAAATAAAGGTACCCAGATTTGGCACCTTTCAGAAATAAGAATTTCTCAAGCTGAGAGAATTGAAAAAAAAAAAAATTTAAGCCTCGTAAGATGCTATGGGCAGTACACTGAATGACCCCAAATCAGCAAAAGAAGATGGAGGGAATATACAGAATCACTGTATCAGAAAGAATGAATTGACACTTAAAAATATCAGGAAGTACCATATGAACAGGAGCCAATGGTAAGGAAGGAGGAAGTGGAAGCTGCAGTGAAATCACTGGCAAAAAAAGGCCCCAGGAATTGATGGGGTAACAATTGATTTGTTTCAATTAACAGATGTAGCCTTGGATGTGTTCATCAGTTTATGCCAGGAAATTTGGAGGACAGCTGTCTGGCCAATGGATTGGAAGAGGTTCATATCTGTTTCCATTCACAAGAAAGGCGATCCAACTGAATGTGGAAACTAGTGAACAATATCATTAATATCACATTAAGTAAAATACTGCTGAAGATCATTCAAAACTGGCTAGAAGAGTGCATAGGTAGGGAACTGCGAGAAGTTCAAGCAAGATTTAGAAGAGGCCATGGCACCAGGGATATCATTGCTGATGTCAGAGGGATCCTGGCTGAAAGTAAAGAGTGCCAAAAGAATGTCCATTTGTGCTTTACTGATTATGCAAAGGCATTTGACTGTGTGGATCATAACAAGTTGTGGCTGACACTGAGAAGAATGGGAGTTCCAGAGCACTTAACTGCTCATGTGGAACCTAAACCTGGACCAGGAGGCTGTTGTAGGAACAGAGCAGGGGAACACTGCATGGTTTAAAATCGAGAAGGGAGTGCATCAGGGTTGTTTTCTCGCCCTATACCTATTCAATCTGTATGCTGAGCAAATTATTTGAGGAGCTGGACTCTATGAGGAGCAGTGTGGTATCAGGATTGGAGGGAGACTCATCAATAACCTGTACTATGCAGATGATACAACTTTGCTTGGTGAAAGTGAGGACTTGAAGCACTTGTAGATCAAGGAATGCAACCCTCGGTATGGACTGCAGCTCAATGTCAAGAAAACAAAGATGCTTACTACTGGATATGCACATGATATGGAGCATCATGACGGATGGAGAGATTGAAACTGTGAACAGCTTCATCTTATTTGGATCCACAATTAACACCCTTTGTACCAGCAGTCAAGAAATAAGGAGATGCATTGCACTGGGAAAATTTGCAGTTAGGGACCTCTTCAAATTATCGAGTAGCAATGTCAGTTTGCAGACTAAGGTGGACCTGATTCAGGTCATGGTCTTTGATCGATCACTTGCTATGCAACTGAGAGCTGGAAAATGAATAAAGAAGACAGAAGGAAAATTGACACCTTTGAGCTGCGGTGTTGGAGAAGAGCACTGAACATCCCATGGACAGCCAAAGAACTAACAGATAAGTCTTGGAGAGGGTACAGCTGGAGTGCTCTTTGGAGGCAAGAATGATGAAGCTTTGCTTCACATATTTGGGGCATGTTGCTAATGGGGGCTAATCGCTGGAGAAAGACCTGATGCTGGGGAGGGTGGACGGTCAGTGAAGGAGAGGAAGATCCTCAACCTGGTGGACTGACACGGTGACTGCCACAATGGGTTCTTGTGAGTAAGGAAGTATGAGGATGGTACAGGATAGAGCTGGGTTCAGATATTTTGTTCATTTGGGTCACTATGAGTTGTAGTCGACTCAATGGCACCTGCCAGACCCACTGGGAGGGAGCATTCAGGAGCCCCCAGCACCCACTCAGATTTGGATGCCTGTTTTGTCATGAAGACATCCTCTGTTGCCCAGATCTGTTCTAAATAAACTCCATATCACATGCTATCTGTGGCCACTGGCACACCCACACCTCCAGAATCACCTTCAAGTGTGGGTGACCATGCATCCCCTATTTGTGCAGTGCCCAGCCTTCCATGGTTGGGGTTCCCTGAGAAAGTTTCCAAGCCCTTCTGCTATGAAGGGTTCTGGCCCCACCCAAGCCACAGAGGGCATAGACCGAGGGCAGATGGAACAGGTAAGTTTTATTTGGACTTTCAATTTGTCCAGAGAGCACAGGAGCCCCAACTTCCCCTCTCCAGTCCCCTTCCCCACTACCCCTCCCAGGGGGAGCATCTGGGATACAATGACATGTGTCTCTGGAGTCCTTGGCCACTTTCCCACCCAACTGACCCTTTCCCTTTCCTGCACTGAGGAAGAAGGGAGGGGTGTGAAAGGTGGGGGGCCTGGAAGAGTTGGATCAGAACGGTACATGCACTGATAATAGCTTCCACTGCCACCCACCCTGGGCCTGAGAGCTGGCAGTGGAGGGGGGTTGGATTTTTTGTGGGGAAGCAGACTCTCACCGGAGGAAGCTCCCCACCTCAGCCCTAGGGACCTCCTTGCCTCCTGCTTACCCGTCCTTCTGAGGGTACAACTCTGAGGTAGATTTCACAGAGGAAATGTGGGTCGGTGGGGGTGTGGAAGGGGGTTAGCTCTTTAGAAGTTGATCTCCACAGCACCCTGTGCCCATTCTCAGGTTCTGGCCTGGGAGGCAGAGGCTGATGATATCCTCCCAGCTAACAGAGGCCGAGTCACATCTAGGCTCTAGGAACCCTGCAGTGTTAGGAACCCCAGGAAAGGCAGAGGGGAGCATCTGCCTTGTAAATCTGTGCCCCAGTGCAGGGGGCTCCAGGAGGAGGGCATGGCCATGGGCAGCTGGCATAGACAATTCCCTGTCCTGAAGGTCATGGTATCTGGACTCCCAAAGCAGACTCTCTAGGCTGGATCCGCCTTATCCTCCATGATACTCCCTTTCCTCTTCTATCTTATCCCCCAGGGTGGACAGAGAGAGAATAAAGAGCTGTCTTGCAGGAAGTAGCAAGAAACAAGATGCCCTTTCCCCCAGGGGCCCTTGCCACAATGCCATGCTACCCATGGGGAGGAGAAAGTGGCATCAGTGTGCATGGCAGGCTCTTGGAACCCTGCAGGTGATGCTCCCAAGACAGAGCACAGCCTAGTAGGAAGGATGAGCGTCTAGGGAGGGGCTGCGGAGCTCCTGGGGGCCTCTGACACCCCCCTCACTCATGCCCAAACATTAAACACTTTCTTGGCTCTAACCCTGTTTGAGAACAGAAAGGCAGAGGAAGAGGGCCGGACAGAAGTAGGTCCCTCCCAGTCCCAGCTCGGATCCCCATCTTCCCAGCAGAATCCAGGGGGCCAGGGAAGCTTCTGCTGACCTCCCAGGAAGGACCAGAGCTGATTGGTGCCTGGGCCAGGGAAGATGGCACACACATTGACTCGGTAGCTAGTGGAGGTATCTGGGGGTCGCAAGGGGCAGCCCCTCCCCCTGCGAGATTCATGCAGCATTCAAAGTGAGTGTGTGTTTGAGAGTGAAGGGAGAGGATAGAAGAACAGCCAGCGGGTAGGGGATGTGCCCTAGATCTTGCTGTTCTCCAGGTGGGAGTCAATGTGTTTGATGAGGGCATCATCCGGGTACCCGACAGGGAAACCCAGCTGGCAGAGGGGGCAGCTGCGGATGTCAGAGCCCACTGTCTCCATCAGCAGCTGTGGGAAGAGAGGAGAATAATTTATGGTCCCTAATCCTCACCCAGTCCACACATCCTAGCCTCCCTTGGGGTACAGAGGGCTGCAACATGCACAAGAGGCCTGGACACCCTTTCTTAGCAAAGCCCCCCTCAGCAAAGCCTCCCCTGAGTCTCGCCTCCACTCCTCTGATGGGAGCATAGGGCCCCAGGAGGCATCCAGAAATGCACTGCTGCTCATTCCACATCTGTGGTAATAAGGGAACCGAGACTTGCCCCCCTAAGTGACTAAGACACAGCCCCCAGAGGTGTCAAAGCCATGGATAATCCAAACAATGTATAACCCCAAAATAATCGTCTGCCTAACTTTGGGATATGTTTTGGTACTTCCAGGTGGTAAGGGGTGGCTCTGACTTTCAAGAAATTGATTATTTTAATGAAATGATGGAGCCTTGAGATAGGAACATCTAGGACAGACAGGGGCAAAAATAGCAGATGCCCTAAGGCCTGATGAGAGAAACTGGACAATCAGGCCTGTCTGTGTCAGTCCAAGAACTATAGAGATCACTATCAGTGTTAACAACCAATGCAATTATTGAGTATTATGAGCTCTACAGAGCTTCAGACTCAAAATTCTTTTAAGAATCCTTCATAGAATAGTTCTCATTTTGCAAGTGAGAAAACTGAGGCCCACAGAGAATAAGTAACCTGCCAAAGTACCATAGCTGCTAGTAAGTCGTGAAGCAAAATCTAAGCCAGGACTGTTATTTTGAAGGCCATGCCCTTACCATGGCATTGACAAAATTCTCAAGGATGCAGATCAAAGGGGAGAGAAGCCTCTGCTATGCCACAGAAAAGCAAGTGCAGGGGAAGGAAAAGTAATCTTTGCCCTCAGCTTTGAGCAATGGGTTCCCCAAGCAGAATCCGGGGCCCTGGTCTCTGTCTCAAAGTTCTAGGGCCTGAAGCAGGTGGGGCACCCCACTCACATTGATGGACGGCCAAGACTGCGCGTGCTCAGCGTGGGCATAGGCAGTGGCGGCCGGCGACTCGGGGATGGGGAAGCCGGCGCAGAAGGAGGCGCAGCGGATGGTGCCGGCCTCCGGGCTGGGTGGGCTGGCCGGCACAGCCCACTCCTCCTCCTCCGAAGGCTGCTTCTCAAAGCGCAGGCGGATGCCCTCGAAGGCGCGCCTCGGGCTGAGGGGCCTGCCTGGGCCGTAGAGCTCGCCACCATAGGCCCGGGGCTTGGGGAACGTGGCGGCCTCGGCTTGCAGCCAGGGCTGGGAGGCGCCCGCGTAGCCTGCGCCCTCCGCCATCTCCGAGTAGCTGCGCCGGCCCTGGAAGCCCGCCTTCACGTGGTGGCTGGGCGGCTTGGCGTAGGCCCGTTCGGCCAGCGTCCTCTCCCCGGGCAGCGGGGGTGGCGGCGGCCGCGGCTGGGGGGCCGGGCAGGCTGGGGGCGCGGGGGAACGGCGCTGCGGGCTGGGGGACTGGCATGGAGGCGGCACCGGGGAGCGGCGCTGCGGGACAGGCGACGGGCAGGAGGGCGAGGCGGGCGACCGCCGCTGTTGGGGCGACGGGCATGGGGGTACAGGGGAGCGGCGCTGGGGGGCGGGGGACTGGCATGGGGGCACCCGGGCAGGCGGGGATGGGGAAGGGCACTGAGGGGCTGGGGAGTGGCGTTGCGACAGCGGCGAGTGCCTCTGGCCTGAAAGAGAAAATAGAATTAGAGGGTATGGGGCCAAGGTGCAGAGAGAGAGAGAGATGGATGGAGAGGTCAGTCAGTCAGCCCTGTCAGCACCGGGGTGAGACAGGGTCTCGCCCACCCTCTCCCCTCCTAATGGAGTGAAAAAGGATCAGGCAACAGGAAAGAGTGTGGTACCCCAAGACCTGAGAGGGTTGCCATAGCTACCCTTTTCCCTCCTCTGGTCCTGTCCCATGACCAGCTCCCAGCTCACCGCCACTCCGGGCCTGCTCCTGCAACAGTGTCCTCAAGATCCTCCCCTGCAGGGAACTCAACTCCCGAAGCCGGCCCAGCTCCTCCGTCAGCTCCGTGTAGGCCAGCGCCAAATTCACCCTGAGAGATATCCCAGTGCCTCAAGGTCAGAGCTTGACCCTGCCTGCCTGACCCTGGGGTCACTGGGCAGGGAGTTGGGTGGAGAGGAAAAGAGGAGCATGCCCCTGCATCTGGCCAATCCCACCCTTGCTGGGCAGAAATCCTCTCAGACTTTCAGTCCACCATCAAGTGTCATCTCCTCCAGGGAGCCTCCCTCTCCTCCAGAGAATCTTTTGTAAAGATAGGGCAGTTGTGGGCAGGGAACCACGGCACAGTGGCTCCGAGAGGCCCCTGTTACCATTAGTTCACCAAGCACTGGCTGTGTAGTGAACACATGTCAATGTGGATATTTGTGACTGTTTTTCTAATCTGTGGAGAAGCTTTGGTGATAAATAAAACATAAGTTCATCAGTAAGTTTTACTAAATTTATAATAGCTGTGAATTTTCTCACACAGTACCAGCTAAAAGTATAAACACCATCAGTGTGGTTTGGAGGGGTTCAATGCATAAAGAAGACTCAACTTCCTGGGCAAGCAGGGGCACCAGTGGGTCAACTTGAATCCAAGCTGGCCTGACTGGGGCCACAGCTCCTGCCTCTACCTCAAAGCTATTTCTGAGTTGTTTTCTGCTTATCTTCCAGAATCCCCAGGGACTGCCTCACATTATGATCTCTCAATAGCTGCTCTAACACCATATACCTTCACGGGGCACTATACAAATTGTGCTCCCTTTTTCTGGAACTTTACTCCTTGGCAGCAGGGACACTGAATTTGTATTCCCAGCATGCACAGTTCAGGGCCTGAGATCCAGTAGGTGTTCAATAAGCAGACAATGAATTGTACCTCTCCATCAATTTTTCTTTCTTTTTCTCTTTTGTCATCCCTAAGTCTCCTGGATACAGACCCTTACAGAACTGGAATAGACTGACTTTAGCAAAGAACTTTTCTGAGTAGTTCTTTGCTCTCTGAGCCACTCTGAACCCAGGATCATTCATTGAAAGTAGTCACCCTTAGTCCTGGCTCTTTTCTTCCACCTACCCTGGCCCACACAACTCCAGCTAGCCCTTCCTGACCTTATACAAGGCCCCTATGTTCATCTCTGTCCTGGACTGTGACAGGGCCTGGCATGTTCCCAAAACAGGAATTTTGCTTTCTGTGGATGTCCTCACCTCACCAACTTTAGAAGGGACTCAGGACTTTGTGGGAATTAGGGTTTCTGGGAAATGGCAGGCACAGGTTCAACTATCCTAGATGGTGCGTCACAAGGGGCACCCCTCTTATCCAGGAGCTCTAGGGTCCTGAGCAGGGTGAAGAGGTCAAAGGAAGAGGGCTAGAGTTCTCCAGACCCAGAGAGTCACATAATGGACATGAGAGAGAGATGCATGTGGATGGAAGTAAATAAAGGAAGGTGTGGGAGGGCGGCATGAGTATGAGTAAAGGTGTGTGAGAGAGAGTGTGTGTTTGTGTCCGTCTGTCTGACCCCGCAGGAGAGGAGGGGAAGTCATGAGGTTAGGGCTACAGAGGACAGGAAAAGCTGAGGGAGCAGGCAAATGATGAGCAAGCTCCCTGTTCCCTGCTCTTGCCTGGTTCGCTCTATGAACCCAGGAGCAGGACCGAGAGTGAGAAGCGACAATCCCCCACAACTTAAATTTCATCCATTTGGGCCAAAGTAAAAATTATTAGAAGCAGACCAGACATCTGGAAGATAAACCCCACTTCTTAGGAAGTCCTCACTATGTATTGGATGGATGACAGTATGGACAAGCAGAGAGGAAAGATCCTTCCAGGAATCTTTGCTGAGATGCTGAAGCCTTTGGGGCTACATCTCAGTCCTTAAGTTTCTTAAATGTGCCTTATGTCCTCCTTGGGTCCTCTCCCCTGCAAGGTGTGCCACATGTCAAACTGGTGATTCCGCAACGGAACTCCTGCTTCCTCCTTCAGACTGAAGCCAATCTGAGGGCAAGATCTATGGCTCCTCCATCAGACTGGGGGCTTTTCCATCAGGAGTGAGTGAAGTAAGGGACCCTGGGCTGGGTACTAACAGAGCGTCCTCCTCTGGCAGTTACAGTTCCTTTCCCCATCCACCTTCACTGCCGTATCTCAGGTGACAGATACAGGTCGTCGCTTTCACACTCTGCCTGAGAAATGGGGATCTCACCTGCCACACTCAGTTCTCAGGCCCCAGTCTCGCTCCTGCTTGCCTCCCTCCCTTGTCAGGAGCTACCCCAGTTTCTAGCGCCATCCTAACAGTAAAACAAACATGGCAAGCAGAAAGCAGAAGGGTCTCGGTCCTCCTAGAGACCCAGCAATCCTCCGAAAGACCTGGGGTGCCTCCAGGGAGGTGATCGAACCTGACCTCCTCCAGACACCCCTGGCCCTCTAGGACCTCTTCCCTTTAGGCCATCTATCCCTACTTCAAGGTGCACTGGCCTGGGCTGTTGATTTTGCTAACAACCTGAATGACTCACATTAAATAACACTGCCAATTCAGTGGAAAAAAAAAATCTCAACTTCACAACACAACCAAGAATCACACACGTGCAGCTAAATACTCCATTTCCTGGCTTCCTGCCCCACACCTAAGCGCTATTTTCCACCATCATGTTTGGGAAGGAAGGGTCAGGTAAATAAATGGCAGATGGTTGCAACAGGATACTTATTTATGGCTTAAACTATGGGGGAGAGTTTTGAGTCTTTCAGAGCCTGAGGGATCTAAGGAGAAAAGACTTGTAGCTGAGCTATATGAGCACCTGCACCTACAACGGTGATAGTATCATCTCCATCTTACAAGTGAGAATGCAGAGGCTAACAGAGGTTAAATACCTTGCCCAAAGTCATAAAGCTAAGCAGTACTAGTGAGTGGCTAAGAGGAGCTTCAGCCTTGCAGGCTCTGGGCTACTAGCCGCTATACATCCTGTTTCCCAAAAGAATCTGGAAAGGAGTGGAGGCGGTGAATGGGGAAGCAGCAGATTAGAAAGGCAGTGAGAAGGAGAACGAATGAGGAATTCTAAGTAGCCAAAGAACTTTGAGAATCACCACCCCTGTGCTCTGTGAGGAGAGAAGAAGGTGTGAGACACATGTAGAGGTGGGAGGTCAGAGCACTTATGTGGCTGACTCAATGTCACACACTAGTGGTGGCATAGAGCAGGGATTCAAACACATGTTCTTGGCACCTCATCTTCAGAGGAGCTAGAGGGCAAATGACAGAGATGGCAGGAAAGAGGGCACACTCAGCTGTAGATCTGTCCACCCTTCTCATTGAGTCAACCTTCCATTCATTCTTTTCACAAATAATTCAAGGATCCCAAAAACTTATTTTGGCACCTGTTTTAAAGCAAGAACATATTCTTTTCCATTACTAATAAAGCAAGTGAGATCAGAAACATTAGAGACCTAATGGCCCTCCTCTGTAGAGAGTGTCTTTCTGTCCCTGTACCAGCTGTGAGACACATAGGCTTCTATTTGCTTTGGTTTCTTTCTCCTGGGAAGTTCACCAGGTGCTTCATATTACCCCAGCGCGCACGAAGATGTGGTGGTTCTGGATCATGATCAAAACCAGGGACAGGCTCGTGGTCAAGATTAAAGCTGGGTAGGTCTGGGATGGATGGTTCATTTGCAGTCAGGACTACAGACAGAGTTGGAGGGTAAAAGTTAAAAATCTAGGGTCAGGTCAGTATTAAAGTCTAGGGTCAGGATTAGAGCTGGTCATGTGGTCAGAATGAAAATCTGATTCTGAATTGAGAGGGAGGCAGAAGTGCACCATTCCCAGCCTCTTCATCCTTGCTCGTCACAGCCCCAGCTACCTCACCCCTTTCGGGGAATCCAGGGACTAAACTTTCCACCACCCACAGGCACACCCACTGGCAGTCTTCCCGCCTGACCCTCAGGGAGGGCACCACAAGCACTGGGCTGTGGAGCGGACTTGAGGTTGCGGGCCGAGGTAGGAGGAAGTCGCATTGTAACAACCCAGCGCTCCACCACTTCCTTTCAGGCACCTTGAGCCCCTTCACCCTCCTCAACCAGCTATGACTGTGGTCCCCAGAGCCCGGATTTTCATGGCACCTCCGCCACGCTCCCAGCACAGCCAAATGATCCCTGCATCAGTAAAGTCTCCCCAGGTGCAGCTGAGCTGAGCAGCTCACAGTCTCCACTTAGGAGAGTGGCTATCCATACCTAAATGTCCCGGACTGCCCCCGTTCACACTGGCTGCCCCGGCTAATTATTAATTGCCTCCCTTTCACTTTCAAAATCATCCCAATTTGGTCACAAATCATAGTGGTCACTCCTGGTTGAAGGAGAACCTGAACAAGAAAAACACAGGAATCCGAAAGGTTGGCGGTTAGAACCCATCCAGAGGTACCTTGGAAGATAGGCCAGGCAATCTGATTCCATACGGTCACAGGTTTGAAAATGAAAAGGGAATACAGTTAGTTCTGCCATGCAACACACAAGGTCACTAGCTCAAAAGGAATGTAATAGCAATTGCTTTTGGTTTTCCCTAGAGGAGACCTGGAACCAGAAAAATGTCATAGGCATGCCACGGAAGTATCATCACTCCAGCTATTCAGGATTGCCTTGGAATTTGATCTTAAAACAGATGACTTAACTTTTCTGTACCACATCTCACTCTGCTCATCCAGAAAAGAGGGACACCACCACCTCCATTACATTTTTGTGAGAATTTAATGAGATTTTGTATGGACATTACCTCATAGTGTCTGATGTGGACAAAGATCTAGGAGAGTGTTGAGGAGGCAGGTGGAGAAAGGGAGAGGGCAGTTTTGAGACTTGTCTGTAACATCAGCTCAGCGACTGGTTTAAGAATGAGAGGAAAGCACAGTTTGACCCTTCAGGAGAGAGTAGGAACAGCTCTCTGCAGGCCTGTCCAGGGAAGGGTCAAAGGCACACCAATCCTTCTGACCAAAATAAGTGAGAGCAAGTAGACCTGGCTTAAGAACCCCTCCCCAGCTCCTGGGTGCCCCTCCAGGCTGTAAGTGCTGGGGGGGGGGGCGGTTAATTCCTGTGATCACAGAGCGTCCCGGCTAAAGACTTGAAATAAAGGAAGTAGGGAGGGTGAGAAGCATGAAGTGGGAGGTCCTGGGCTCACTGGTTCTGGGGCATGAGGCTAAGCTGAGGGCACATGGGGGTCTCCGACTTCCGTCCTGACCCCCCCATGCTGCCCTTGACCTCTGTGCAGAGTTTCCATCCTCTCTCTCCGAGTTCACACTTCTCCCCCACCACTAACCGCAGCCCACGCAGAGGCTTGTGGGCGGAGAGAGGGGTGTGGGGGGTGGGCGGAAAAGGGCCCAGGCTGCAACACCAAACACCCCTCCAGGTTGGGAAAGAAAAAAAAAGAAAGGGCTAGAGTTTTCCCCTTGTCACTTGGACTGAGCCCCCATTTGCTCAGTGGGGCTCCTGTGAACAAGATTTGCCCCTTCTTCCCTCACTGAGTCCTCAGGGTGCTCAAGCGTGTCCCCCTTGGAGCCCTCACCCACCTCAAGGAAGCCCCTCTCCACAATGTCCCCTCCACTCACAGCATCAGCCACACCCTCAGAAAGGCCCCACTCAAGACTTCTGTACCTTTTATCTGGGGGTTCAGGGTGGAGGGGACACAGGTTCTACACCTCCCACCCCAGCTAGGACCCTTCTGGTGCTGCTTTACTTCACTGTACAGCCTTTGGTCTCCATGCCTGATCACCCCTTTCATCTGTGTCCTTGGGCCCTAAGTAAACTCAGAGGCTTTTCTTCTGGGGCAACTGAACCCATGGGCACTGACCACCAAGTGCTGGGAAATCTTACCCCGAGATCAGACCTGCCATCATTTTCAGAGGAATGTGGAGAAACAGAGGTGGGGTCCAGAGACTAGGGTACGAGAAACTGGGAAAGCCAGGGGCTGGGGCTGCCCCCTAAGCCTGTCCTCCCCGGACTGGGATAGGACCATGGAGGGGCATTAACAGAGACTATCGCAAGTCCACCTACAGGAAGGGACTGATCAACCAGCATGGGATAATAACTAGCTGCCCAGAAGGAGGTGACCGCCCCATCCCTGGAGGTGCCCAACCTGAGCCTTCCAGATGCAGAAGAATCCTACAATGGGGTGGGCTGGACTTGGGAATATCTCAATCGCCCCTAATACTCCTTAGGTCCTCCTCACATGATTAGAACCACTCTCCTATAGCCAGCCCAGGCCATCGCACTTTTTAAATGCCCATTAGCCTGGTGGGTTAAGCAGAAGCTGAAAGAAAAGGGTGTGATGAGGAAAAGGAGCTGAGAAGGTGACTGAGGTCTCCTCAGGTGGGAGGACCAAGGAGAGAGAACTCGGGATGAAAACTGTTACCAAAAGGAGCTGAATTTATAAGAAAATAAAACTACCGGGGGAGTAAGACTTCCTCTGCCAATTAACTCTTGCCAACCTGGGGCTGTCCAGAGACGCTCAGGCAGAAAGACAGCATGAGGTTGGGCAGACAGCACCTGCTGCCTCTAGGTATAGAGAACCAAGAGGCCCTGAGACAGTCTGAACCACTGGGAAGAAGGGGAAGCTGGGAGGCCACCTCAGGTAAGACTGGCTCTGGCCAGCCCACTGGCAGAGCACAGCTCCCTCTGGCCAAAAGGACTGGGTGGGACAAGGGTCTTGGGATGAGAAGGGAAAGGGCTACTAGCTGAACTAAGTAGTGTAGAGAATATAATTTCCAAACCCACCTTGGTCTGATGGTTAATTCACTCATTCACATACAGCTTCAGCTTTGGGACTGGCTATTCTCTTTTCGATCCCCCTGCCTCAATCCTATAACCTTCCTCTCACAATCCCTCAGCAGTGCCTGAGCCAATGAAGGAAATATGGGGACCCAGAGGGGTTAAATCACTTGGGAAGCCACTGAGCAAGCCAGGGAAAGCGCCATGGATTAAAGCCTGGATGTTCAGATTCCAGCCCTGCCCAAACAGTCCTGCCTGGGGTCCACCCAACTGGAGGACCCTTTGCTACTACTGGTCTTATAAAAGGAAGTTGTGCTCTATAACCCATAAAAAGCCCTATAATGTAACTTGTGAGTGGGCATTTTAAAAAGCATGTGTGGGCAAATGGGTTAGGATAGTCTCAGAGTCCAGCCACAAGCTAGGGTGGACTCTTTGTGCAGAGGTCACCCACATACCCCCAGCAACCTAGCAACAGTGTCCCATCCACCAGTCCCACAAACTTGGTTCTCACCCGCTAGTTATCACAGCTCCACCCAGGCCCTCACCCTAGAGCAAGGAGGGAGGTTCAGGGTCTACCCAACTGGCCAGAAGCTGGGAGGAACTCAACCTGCTGGGAGGCAGACCTCAGGGGTCCTGAAACTGGGTATCTCTGTGATGGTTAGTTCTGAGCCTCTCTGGGCCTCAGTCTCCTCCTCCAATGAAAGTAGGGAGTCTATGCCACATGCCTTGTCTCAGGGGAGAGGACTGAGGCGGAAGGAGGTTTGAGCTCTATTTCTCAGAAAGTGGGAGAGGGTGAGCTCAGGTACGGATGTGACAGGCATGAGGCTCCACGGCTGTCAGACTGTCGCTCACCCCTCCCTTGGTGCCTGATGCATCCCCAGAGGCTCCCAAGTGCATCCCAGCATTGGGCTTCCCACAGACAGGGCTCTCTTCCTACTTCCTGCTGCCCCTCTTTGGTGGTATATTCTAATTCCCCACCCACTGCCAGGAACCCAAGAAATCACCCCCTTTTCCTCTGAATCTCAATCCTGGGTGGGGGGGGGCAGAAAATGGGAAAGCAGTTCCTAAGTGTGATAACTCTTTGTCCTCCCCAGGAAGGGGAGAGTTTACCCAACTGGCTAAGTCTGGTTACTGACGCAGAAATGGAGACCCAAAGAGACCCCAGAACTCACTGGAGAACATAGAACATAACAGCCACGTTAAATAAAAATAGCTTGGGTCAAGTAAAGGAAATCTTCCAGAATCTTATCACTCTTGGAGCTTCACCTCCTTCCTCCAGAAGATGAGTCACAGGAGCAGCCCAAACACCACACCCTGAGGGCTGAGAAGACAGGCCACCCAAGAAAGAAGAGGAAAGCCAGCCTATGAGGGACTGAGATGTGGTAACCCCAGACGCGACATGTGAAGGGGGACAGGAATATGGACACTTACTGATCGTCGCCAATTCTTTTCACCCACGCCATGTCTCGCTCCGACTGGTTGGAGGCCAAATCCTAAGGGAGAAGATTTAAAAAATCAAGCACCAACCTCACCCGTCGTAGACATCCCAGGTCTAGTCCACATTCTGGGAGGGAGGCACAGTACTGGCCCGAGACAGGGAGTTGGATCATGAAGGTGGTTTCCAGCAGCCCCCAGCTATCCACAGTGCTCTGGAAGTGCCAGAGAAGACTGAGTCCCAGGATCTGGGGCCCCCTTGCGATTACCTGGGCTCGGGTCTCCTGCAGCTGCTTTAGTTCCCCCTGGAGCCGCTCACACTCTGCCTGGAGCTGCTCCTCCCGGAGCTGAGCCCCCCGAGCCTCTCCCTGGGCAGCCTCCAGAGCCTCTTCCAGCCGCCGCCGCTCCAGGTCACTCACACTAGGTGAGGGACCAGGCCAGCCTCCTGCCAGGGGATGGGACAATGTCAGGCTGGGTCTAGCTGTCCAGCTGCTGGATATTCCTACCAACTCCCTGAATGGCACAAATTGAAACAAGTTAAGATTACAGCTTCAGGGATCTAAGAGACAGCCAGTAAGACAGTTAACCGAGGATGAGAGATTCCTCTATAGAGGGCAGTGAGGAAGGATGAAGATAGCTGCTCTTTAAAATATTCCACTTAAAAAGAATTAAAATTGGATAGCCTTTTGAAGCATTCCCTGGTAAAGCAGGAGAGTTTCCAGCATCCTCAGGGCTTTGTCACAACCAGAACCCGTTACAGGAAGGTGTCTGGTTGAGTGCGCCCTCTGCTGTTAAGTGAACGAATCTTACTGAGGTAGCTAGGGGTTGATGGGGGGAGGATTAGAGGGGAAAATTAGGGTCATGGTGAGTAAGGTGAGAGAGCTATGTGAGAAGTATGGTGATTACCAGAGAAACTGGAAACATCAGAGGGAGATGTGGTATATCAGTCCAAGAATGACCAGTGGTGTTAGCTTTATAAAGTTATGGATAGCCAAGTCAAGGGCCTCCAAGATCTCACCATGACTAAGGCCAGGTCCCCCTCTCAGTGCCAGGTAGTGTAGGTCCAGATCAGCACAGGGCAGAGAGGGGGTCTGAGATGGAGGGCTCAGGCTAGGGAAGGCTGCGTCCCGGAGGCCTTGTTGTTGCCGTAGCTGCTGTTCCAAACCACAGATCTGCCGCAAGTGGGTCTCCACCAGGGCCTGCTGCAGGAAGACAAAGAGGTGAGGATCTGAACAGGCTTCAGGTGCTCCATGAAGCTCTAAATACAGGACTTCCTCATGTCTGGATGGTAACCACTTCTAATGCTAGAGTAGAGACCCTCAGGTCACACCAACTCCACTCTCCAAGTGGTCTTGAGTACAAGGTCTTTCCTCCCATCAACGGCAACACTAATGTTTCTGGCTGTTGAAGTTTGCAAGGTCAGGGGTACTGCTGCTCTCTTGTCGTTAACACAGCCCTATGCAGGCACCGCCATCCCCTCAGCGATGAAAGGTAAGAAGCATAATAACTCACATTCTGTGACATAACCACTCTGGTTTCATCTATGTCATCTTTAAAATGAGGACAACACTATCACCACACCTACTGCTTATAGTTGTAGGAGCATTAAAATGAGGCAATATCAAGAAATAAGAATAAGTATCCTAAGTGTTCACATTAAATCTGAGTGATTTCAAATAGTTAATATATTTGGCTGCTGTCCAAAGAGATGGAGGTTCAAATCCACCCAGAGTGCCTCAGAAGCAAGCCCTGGAAATTTTTTTTTTTTTTGGTCAGCCATTAAAAACTCTTTGGAGCAATACTACACACACACACACACACACACACACACACACACACACACACACACTGCTGCCACAAGTAGGACTCAACTTGACAGCATTACGGCAAAGCATTTTCACACCACTGCACTGTCTGCTTTGCCTCACTTTTTAAAGCAGGGAATGGAGGTTAAGTGAGTGATCTGAGCAAGGTCACAGTAAGGAGCCAGGACAGATCACATGTTTCTCGCCAAAGTCACCTCTCTACTTGCCCACACCCCAACTAAGAATCACACACATGCCAAAGTCCATCTCAGCAGTTACAGGCACTCCTGGTCCCCTCCACCCTCACTCATACAGCCTCCTAAGCATAATCCTACAGGCATATGGATGATGCAGGGTGGGACCCAAACATACACACAGAGACACAGCCTTCCACAAGGTCACTCACTCATGTGGCCCAAATGCTACATACATTGCATCTTGTCACTGTACAACCTAGGTGGAGTTACTCGTAGTTTAGATGACACACAGCCTCATTCATGAGGCCACATGTGTATTCACAGACAGACAGGAATAGGAGCAAGATCTGATGCATAAGCACACACAAAGGATTACATATCATTACCAAAGAGTCAGGATGTTGACACACAGAACTACACACAGACACACACAACCAGATGTATGCCCTCAAACACCCCAGATTCCTGGGCCTCACCATCTCCCCCAGCTCCGTCTCTAGATCACTCTTCTCCACGCAGAGTTTCTCGTAAGCCTGGATCATCTCCCCAAGCTGTTCTTCCTGCTCCTTATTCTTCTGCAACTGGATGGGGCCCAGAAGGGATGTCACAGAGTCAGGTCTATTCTGGATTTATGGGCTGAGGGCTCCCTGTGCCTTCCTATCCCTCCTCCCAGCACCCTACAGAGGGATGGAAGGATCATGGCCATCAGCCCAATCAAAGGAACAAGAGGCCAGAGGCTGTGGGGAGGGAGAATCAGAAATAGATTGGAGCAAGGAGCACGGGGATATGGGTCAGCAAGGCCTCACCTCGTGGAGGACTCACCTCATGCTGGAACTGATTGAGCCGTTGCTGTAAACTGACTTTCTCCACTTCTAACAGGGAGCCATCCTTGATTTCATACAGAGAGAAGCCATGCTCCTCTCCAAAGTCACTGATCAGTGGGTACTGTGGGTAAGGCAAGAGATTCAAGAGTGCTGGTTCCCTACTGCGCCCCCACCCTAAAACTTGCTTTTCCCACCCCCTGGAGGGGTATCTTGTACATCCCAATCCCCATTAGCTTGCAGACATCTCCCGCCAACCACTGTATATATCCCTTTCAAAGTGGATCCTTCCTGACGGACTTGGGGCCCTCTAGACTCTACATCCAGAGCAACTACAGTACTCACAGGAGATGCTCAAGTTCACTAGGGTCTGTACCTGGCCCTTGTCTTGGATCTCTGGGCTCTCTAGCAGATTCCTTGCTCCTGCCCCCAACAATAGCAGATCCACCCGCCTCAGGTCTGACCTTGATCTCATAGACTTTCAGCCGGCGGCGGAGGGTGGCATTCTCCCTCTCCAGGCCTCCCAGTCGCTCCTTGATGTCTCCATAGGCTGTGATGAGGGCAAAGTGAGATGCAGAACACATGTCTTCCCCCAGTGAGGGGTCTCCAGGGCCATCCAGCCACACCTCACTGGGCCCTAGGGCCTCCTGGGTCAGGATGCTGATGTCGTCTTCAAACATGGATTCCATGGCAAGGACCTGGGCCACAGCCCACGCTGGGCCTCCTGGGAGAGCAGGAGTAATTGTGGAAAGAGCTGCTGGGGGACTTGTCCCTGATACCTGTCATCCTTGTCCCAAGCTGGGAAGCTCTCTGCCTAAAGCCCCTTGAGAAACTCTTTCAGCCCCTTCCCAGGTTACTAAGCCCCATCTTCTGCATTGCTTTTGGGGGAGGTGGCTGGGGCCAGGTGAAGATTTAGGGACAGGAGGGGATATGGACAAGTAAGGGCAAGGAAGCCAGGCCTGCAGCAGGCAGGAGCTCCGGAAGGAGCCTGTGGAGAGAGTTTTCTCAGCATGGGGACTTAGACTCACTGTCCTTGGCTCACTGCCCCAGCCCCTTCTCTACCACAGACCTCCCTTCCCCAAATACCTCTCTGCCCAGCTCCTCATCCCAGGTCTCACACAACCCTGGCTCCACCCCAAGTCAGGCCCAATGCAGCTCAGAGGGTCAGCCCACCACAGTCAGCACATCCTCTGCTGCATCCCCCGCCCAATGCCTGGCTTCCTTCTGCAGGATTCGAGTTCAGGAAAAGGAAGCACCTCCCTGACTCTCACGGGGCTGAGGCAACCGTCCAAGCTCGCCTGCTTCTGACCTGGGACCTACAGGAAGTCCTTGGCTCAGTGTCAGAGGGAACAAATGGGGAGAAAGGGCTCCTGGGAAGAGCGCTAGGGCAGAGCGAAGTCTGTCCCTGGGTGCCTGCTGGCAGAGGAATGGGGAGTCTTGAGAGGGGGCAGGAATGACTCAGGGCACCCGAAGAGTAGGTGATGGGGTACGTGTGTGTACTGCTCCCGGCCTGTTTATGAATGTGTGTCTGGTTGGCATGTGTGTGTGGGGGGAGTGTGTGCGTCTGTGAATGAGTGTAGGTGTGTCACAGTCTGCCTCAATGAGCGAGTTTACAGGGTTGAGGGGGCGTCAAAGGACAGAGTTGAGGAAGTGGCCGCGTTTTGTGTGTGGATGTGTGTGTGTGTGTGTGTGCGCGCGCGCATATGTGCACGCGTGCGTGAGCGTGTGTGAAGGATGGGCACGTTCCGCCCGAGTGTCACGTGAGGCACTATGGGAATGTCCGAGGTGTGTGCGCGCGCGTCGGAGCGTGTGTGCGCGTAGGAAGAGGGGGCTCAACAATCAAGTGTGAGTTGTGACACTGGGGTCCCAGACCTCCCAAAGCTGGGCTCCAGGAGCTCGAGGTGAAAAGGGCTCAGGCCCAGGCCCCAACACCACCACCCCCCAGCCCCATCTAAGTGCGAACAGTCAGAGTAAGGAATGTGTGTGCACGCGGGTTTGTAAGGTTGGCCCCACCTTTAACCCGTCCCTTCCCACGGCCAACCCCTTCCCCCAACTTCTCTGCCGGAGCTCACTCCACCGTCTCTGCCCTAGACCCTCGTACCAGCCACCTCAGGCCCAACCCCACTAGCAGGGGCTTCGTCCCCTGGGTCGCTTCCTTCCCTCCGCCAGGCGGCTCCGGGTGACGGCAATAACGGCGGACGGGGAAGGGGTGCCTCCTGCGACCCCGGGCCCTTCCTGCGGCCCCTTTAAGAGTCACCCTTTAAACCCCTTCAGTTCGGCGGACAGAAATTGTTGCCTCTCCTCTCCCCGGGCTGAGACCACGCAGCCCCCTCCCCCACTAGCGGCCGGGCCCGTTCCCGTCTGCCCGCCTGGCCGAGGCCGGGGCAGGGGCTCCGTAGGCGGTGCGGCCTGAGGAGCCGCGGAGGGGGAAAGGGCGGACTGCGGACGCGCTGCCGCCACGGGCCCTTCTCCTTCCTGTCATCCAGGGTAAACTGCTAGCCAACCTCCCACCCCCTCCTCAGGGCCACCCCAAGACCCTCGGCGGCCGGGCCCGGGGCGCTGCTCCCTTCCCCCCGCCCTAGCCCCGGCCGGGGACTCACAGCTGCTGCCGGTTCCTGCTTGTAATCGCAGCTTCCCCCCTCCTCCTGCTCCCTCCCGAGACGGGCACCGGTGCCCCCACCCCCCTGGCACCGCGCTCTGCTCCTCGCCCTGTCGCCGCCGCTGGGTCTCTCCCCCCCCCCTGCCTCTCCCCCCAGCCCCCCTCCCTCCCTCCCTCCCTCTCTCCCGCCCCGCTCCTCCTCCGCCACCACCGCCGCGGCCGCCTCCTCCTCCCCTGCTGCTCCCGGTTTCTCCAGCTGGGAAGGCGCCCGGGACCCCGCCGCCACCACGTGGCGAGGGGCGGCCGGCCCCCGCGGCTGCGGCCCGACCTGGCAGTGCGCCCGCCCAGCGCCCACCCGACTCCCTGCAGAGCGGCCCGGCCCGCGCTTTGCTCCCCCTCCCTGACGCTTCCAGCGCACGGTGGCGTGGTGTGTGTAGGGCGTCTGCGGGCAGTGCAGGTGGTGCTTTGGATATTTTGGTTTGGGGCTGTTTATTTGGATTTGTTTGATGTTTGATCTTTTAAGAAGGAAAACATGAGAACTACTCTTTAGTGCTCTGACGTGGGCAGGGGCAGTGCTCTCTGATAATGAATAGACTGATCATAGGGTGCATTTGGAGAGTTTGGAGTTAAAATCAGTAACTTCAGGAGTGAATGAACTAAGGAGGTCAAAGGTTCATTGAAGAAAGACAGCTTTCTTTTCCCACACCCCTCCCTCCCCCAGCACAAAGCACCCACAGGGGCCACTGACATGAGGAAACCAGATTTCACTCTTTTTCACAAAGATTATCTGGGCATATGCCAAAATGTGCTGGGCAAGAGACTAACCCCCCTCCCCCCTTTTCACTTTCCCGTTATGTGACCTTGGACAAGTTACTTAACCCTTCTGAGTTAAGTGGAAGATAATTCTGTCAGTCTCCTGGGTGAAGAAAGGAGATCAGAAGTAAAAGGATTATTCTATGATAGACTAAAAAGCCTAGTCAATCAAAGAATAGTCCAGAGAAACTCTGGCATAGAGCATCGTCAAGGAACAGAGAGATGGGCAAAAATGCGTACCTCTCACCTTCCCTGAGGAACTGGGAAGAGGACTTCTGGTACTCTTAGCATTTGGTTGTGAAGCACCCCCTTCTCTAGGAAGAGTTTAGTCTCTGGGCACCTAAATTTATCATTCTGGTTCCTGAGGAGATTGAGTTTAGGAGGGGAAAGAGGAAAGAAAAAAATTTAGTGTGAAAGACAGTACCTGTCACCTTCTACTGTAGGGAGAAAATGGAACTGAAGGGTCAGCTTGCCCCAAGAAAGCCAGCAGGAACTCTGGACACTTTCTTCAAAGAAGAGGATTCTCATTTGCTTCCTTCCTTCCCACTCCTGCTGGGTTCCTTTTCAGTCTTTCCTGCTAAATGCTTGTGCCTTTTATAATCCAGAAAAGGAAGGCACTAGTTTACTCTGAGCCTACTCACCAATGCCAAGGGCTGGGCAGACATCATCTCCTCACTTGCTCCACAAATTCATTCTCTTAGAGAGGAGAGAAGGCAAAAGAATGAAAGCTGTGGTGCAGTGAATTATTGTGGCACCAGTTGTTATGTGTCGTTGAGTTGCCTGCAACCCATAGCGACCCTATGTACAATAGCTCCGAACCCTCCCCTGTCCTGAGCCAGTCTGATTCCAACACACCAATCCCCACTGCCCCAGTTACTGTATCAATCCATCTCATCCAGGGTCTTCTCCTGTGCTGTCCCTCTACCCTTCCGAGTATGATGTCCTTCTCCAAGGACCAGTCTCTCCTTTGTGCCCAAAGTATATGAGACGGGACTTCAAAATGCTAGCCTCCAAGGAGAGACTTGGATTCTTCAAAGACAGATCTATTTGCTTTCTTGGCAGCCCGTAGTATGTTCAAAACTGTTCTCCACAACTCGAAGGCATCGATTCTTCTGTCATCCTTAGTTATTGTCCAGCTCTCTGAAGCATAATAACTGTGAAGACCACAGCCTGGCTTAAGCGCACTTTAGTCTCTAGACTGACATCATTGCTTTTCAGCACTCTGGAGAGGTCCCTGACAGCAGATGTTCCCAATGCAAATTGTCTTGATTTCCTGACTGTTGGGGGGTAATAAGAGTGTTGATTGTGGAGCCTGTAATTGCTAACAACCTCAATCTCTTCCTCCATTTGTCATGGTGCTGTTAACTGGCCAAGTGGTGAAAATCTTTGTCTTCTTGATGTTGAGCTTCGAAGACTACAGTCCTTGACCTGCAGCAAGTGCCTCAGGTCTTCAGTTTCACCAAGCAAGGATGTGTCATCTGCTTATTGTAGGCTGTTGATGAGTCTTCCTCCAATCTTGATGCCACGTTCCTCCTCATAAAGCCCTGCTTCCCGAATGATCTGTTCCGCATACAGATTGAAAAGGTATGGGAAAAGGATGCATCCCTTACTCACTCCTTTCCTGATTTTGAACCATGCAGCGTTACCTTGTTCTGTTCTGAGGACTGCTTCCTGGTCCAAGTATAGGTTTCACATAAGCACAATCAAATGTTCTAGGATACCCATTTTCCTCAAGGTTAGACACAATTTGTTGTGATCCACAGTCAAATGCCTTTGCATAGTCAATGAAACACAGATAGACATTCTTCTGGTACTCTGTTTTTTGCCAAGATCCATCTGACATTGGTAATAATGGCCGTTGTAGCCATCGTCTTTGTAACTCCCAGCAAATGACTTTATAGGACTATGTAAATGAATAGGACTATGTAAATTAAGTGCTTATGGGTCACTAATGGGACTGGATAGCTCACTAATAATGTAAATAATGTTCATGGCACCCTTGTAGGGGTTGAGCCCATGTAAAGAAGGTTTATGAAGCGCTGAGGCAGCATTGATCAGTTTGGCCATTCCATTAAGCTTAAACCAGCCCAGAAGGAAAAAAGAGGACTTTACAACCACCAAGAAAGAAAAGCCAGGAATAAACGAGAATCCTTTGGACCTGAGACCCTTGTACTGAGAACTTTATAGACCAAGGAGACACAGAGAGAGGGATAGGACATATAACAACAGCTGTAGCAAGAAGCAACAGCAGAGAAAACTTCAACAGCAGAACCAGGAAACAGCACAATGGGCTTAAAAGCCCACAGAGTTAGCAAGAAGAACTTGTTACTATCAAAGTGCCTCTAGGCACTTAAGTGGCAGAACTAAAGAGTTTTGTAACTTGAGGGTTCTGGGGGCTATAAAAGAGTTTAGGTACCCTAAGTATGTCCAAGTCTGACCTCTACCAACTCCACAAAAAGGAACTGTCCTCATCAGCATCTGTAGTACAAAACTAATTCGCATAAGGTCGGACATGGTTCTCCATGCTCTTGCACCTACTTCTACTAATTCCAACACCAATCTTACCAATCTTGGGTCTGAAATCCACTGCACTGACCACAGACTTCACAGAACTATACTCAGGGTTATGGGGCTTATTAGGAAAGTTAATAGGCTATGTTGTTGATATGTGCTATTGATTAAACTCAGTAACCCTGCGAACAATAGATCTGAACCCTGTCCTATCCTGCACCATCCTCATCATCTCTGATATACTTGAGCCCATTCCTGCAGTCACTATGTCAATCTATCTTATTGAGGGTCTTCCTCTCTTTTGCTGACCTTCCACCTATCCAAGATGCCTTTCCAAGGAACAGTCCCTTTTAACAACATGCCCAAAGTATTTAGGAAGCTTTGCCATCCTTGCCTCTAAGGAGCACTCTCGTTGCACCTTCCCCAAGATATATCTGTTTGTTCTTTTGGCAGTCCATGGGATATTCAGTACTCGTTTCCAACACAACTCAAAGACATTGATTCTTCTGTCATCCTTATTCTTGTCCAGATCTTAAGCACAGGCTGTAACAGGATACAGTCCCTCAGTCCAGACAGCTGCTCAAATGTTAGGCCCTTTGACCTCACAGCTTAGGTTAGTATTACAAAGTTCACATAATCAAGGGGAGCTCTGGTGGCCTAGTGGTAAGCAGCTGCAACTACAATCCCAGAGGCGCACGGTTCGAATCCACCAGATGCTCTGCCGGGGAAGGAGGGACAATCTCCTCCTGTACCAGTCAGATCTGATTTGACGGTACACTCACACAAAAATAATAAAGTAAAAATTAAAAAACACACCAAAGTTCACATAATCTTTCAGCAAGCTTGGGTGAAGACCTCTTCTTGCTCAGTGGGGCAGCAGTTCCAAGTCAGCTCTGCCTCATGTTGGTCTCTGGTTCTCTGCTGAGGCTGCTGTTGTATAGATCTCAGTGTTGCTGGCACAGGAATATCTGAACCGTAAGGATGCACTCCTTCCTCTTCCTTGTTGGGAGTTGAGATTCCCAAATTCTGCTGCTTAATTGGCTCAATGGCAAGACTGGCCAATATCTATGATCCTACTTATCCATTTTGGCAAAATCAGTCAGTTGCAGGAAAGTAATTATGAACAGTAACCACAGGGACAAAGAGGCCAACATTCAGAAAAGTGCCTGCAGGCACAGCTGAGAAGCAGCTGTCCTAACCAAAGAACTGTATCCTGAGTTACTCCTGAACTTGAATTGTAACTTATAAACTTAACAAATCCCATCCACAGTGAGGACTGGGTTAGGGTTAGGGTTCCATGAGATGGATTGATTCTGTCACTGGGGTAATGGGGATAAGGTGTCGGAGGCAGTGAGACTGGCAAGGGATAGAGCAGGGTTTAGGGTGGTTGTACATGGGGTCGCTATGAGTTGCGACTCAATGGCACATAACAATAACAACAACATAGCTAAGTGTGTTCTGTTTGAGGAGAACATTGTTCTAAGTGGTACAACACTTGTTTGTTTGCTGTAATGAGATAACTCAGGATTGCTGTTAAGCAATAAGCTCAGGAAAGCTGTGCCACTGGTGTGTCAAATGCCTAAGGTTACCTATGGTGGACAGGGTTTGGTAGAGCTCCCAGTTTAAGACAGACTTGGAAGTGGAATTGGCATCCACTTTTTAAACAACAGGCCTTTGAAAACCCTTTGAACACTAGAGGAACAAATAGTTATAGAACAAGGTTCAGATCTTTAGTTCATAGGGTTGCTATGAGTTTTACTCGACTCAGTAAGCAGCAGCAGCTAGGTGTGAGGCTGTCTGTGGGATCTCAGTAAGTATGGACTTGGTCAGCTGGAACCTGTGAAGCCACATCCACAATAGAAAGCCCTCCTTCAGGGAAGAAGAGTCCAACATGGTCCAGGTACCCTCAGAGCTCACACTGTCAAGTGAATTGTCAGCCCGTTGTTGGGGTATTCATACTCTAAGTAGAGTCACTTGGCAGGAGTGCAGTGAAATGACTCATTTTAGGTTTGGGTGGTTTGTACCACACTTTGTTGCTGTTACCTTCAAGATGGCTCATTCATGGGGACTTTTTAACAAAATTAAATGTATGGCTCTGCACCATCACAATCATTGGTGAGTTTGAGTTCATTGTTAAGGGTATTGTTAAACCATTTCATTGAGGATTTCCCTCATTTATGCTGATCCTTTGCTTCACCAAACATGATGTCCTCTTCTAGTGATTGGTCTTTCCTAATGACATGGCCAAAAGAACCAAGAAATCTGACTGTCCTTTGCTTTCCAAGCATTCTGGTTGTATTTCTTCTATGACTGATTTGATCATTCTCCTCGCAGTCTGGGGTAAATTCCAGATTCTATGGCAACATAATGAAAATGCATCAATCCTTCACTCCTTCTGTTTTGTCAATATCCAGGTTTGATATGCATATGTTGTTGTTATGTGCCATTGAGTCACCTGCGACTCATAGCGACCCTATGTACAATAGCCCTAAACCCTGCTCTATCCTGTACTGATCTTATTGGTTCTGATACACCTACCCCATTACCCCAGTCACTGAATCAGTCTGTCTCATTGAGGGTCTTCCTCTCCTGCACAGTCCCTGCACCCTCCCAAAAATGACATCTCTCTCCAAGGACTGGTCCCTCCTTGCAACATGTCCAAAGTATGTCAGATGATGCTTCAGAATCCTTGCCTCCATGGAGCAGCCTGGCTTCACCCTCTCCAGGATGAACTTTTTCTCCTCAATACTCTTCTCCAGCACCATATGCGTATAAGGTGACAAAACACTAATGACCTGTCATTAAACTGATGTCTTGTTCAGTGCTATCAAGTTGAGCATGTCGCATAGTAACCCTTGTAAACAACAGCTCTAAATCTTGTTTTATTCTGTGCCATCCCCACCATGCTGATAGATTTGAGCCCACTGTTGCAGTCACCATCAACCCAATTTGCTCCACATTTCCAAGCATTATATCCTCCAATGAATAGTGTCTCCTAGCAACATGTCCAAAGTATGAGAGATGAAGCTTTACCATCCTTGCCTCCAAGGAGCACTCTGTTGCATCTTCTCATTGTCCAGCTCTCAGATGTGTAGTAGGTGAATGAAAAGGCCATGGCCTGAATCAGGTGCACCTCAGTCTTCAAACTGACATCATTGCTCTTCATTACTTTGAAGAGGTCCCTGACAGTGGCCTTGCCCACAGCAGTATGTTTCCTAATTTCCTGACTGCTAGTACCAACAATGCTGATTGTGGATCTAACAAAGATGAAATTGTTAACAATTGCTGTCCTTTTTTTATCTATCCTGATGTTACCTATTGGCCCAGTGGTAAGGACCTTTGTTTTCCTCATGTTGAAATGAAAGCCATGTTGAAGGCTGTAGTCTTTGATCTTGTGCAGCAAGTGCTTCAGGTCCTGCTCACAGTAAGCAAGGTTGTATCATCTGCATAACATAGGTTGTCAATGAGTCTCCCTCTGATCCCAATGCCATTCTTCATAGTCTGGCTTCACAGGTTATTTGCTTGTGTCAGGCACTAGCACCAAAGACCTACGTAAGCCACTGCCTTGGCCCAAATACCCACAGCCAGGAACCCATCCTGCTGTGCCACCATGAACCTCAGTCGGGGCCAGTAAAGGGTGTTCTATGCTATTTGTATGTATGATCTTGACTTGTTATGTGCTGAGTTGCTTGCGACTCTTAGCGACCCTATGTACAATAGCCCTAAACCCTGCTCTGTCCTGTGCCAATGTCACTGTCTCTGACACATCCACCCCGATTACCTCAGTCATTGAATCAATACACCTCAAAGAGGGTCTTCCCCTCCTGCACTGTCCCTCTCCAAGGCCTGGTCCCTCCTTGCAACATGTCCAAAGTATGTCAGACGAAGCCTCAGAATCCTTGCATTCAACGAGCAGCCTGGTTTAACCCTCTCTAAGCTGAACCTGTTTGTTTTCTTAGCAGTCTGTGGTACATTCAATACTCCTCTCCAGCACCACAGCTCAAAGGCATCAAGTCTCCTTCTGTCCTCCCTAGTCATTGCCCAGCTCTCTGACACATAACAAGTGATTGCAAAGACCATGGCCTGTATCAAGAGCATATTGCTCTTCAGTACTTTAGAAAGGTGCCTAACAGCAGACTTTCCCAATGCAATTAATCTTTTAATTTCCTAGCCACTGGTGCCAAGAGTGTTGACTGTGGAGCCAAGCAAACTAGAGCTGTTAACAATCTCAATCTCTTCACTATCAGATGCTCCTTAAATGGGCTTGGCTTAACCTGCACTTGATTGCACAGCATTCTCCCATTTCTAGTTGTTTCTTAACCCAGACCATTCTGAAAGAAGGGACTGTATCCCTTCCATCTTAATTTCTCCATATGGTGCCTGGTCCCTAAATTACTTGGCAAAAGCTTATCAAATGTCCACTGTACAAGATGCTGGGGATATAATGAAAAGGCTAGATTAGTTTCTTTTCCCATGGAGCTTACATTTTCGTGGAGGGAGTCTGATCAAGAAAGAGATGAGTAAAACAATTACAAATTGTTATAGCTGTAAAGAAAATAAAAAGTAGGTGGGACCTAGTCATCCCTGTGTATGGATGTGCTCCTTAGAAACCAGTGTTTTCAGGAGCTCTGGTGGTCTAGTGGCAAGAAGCTGCACTGTAATCCCAGAAGTGTGTAGTTCAAATCCACCAGATGTGGCAAGCTCTGGTGGCCTAGTGGCAAGAAGCTGCACTGCAATCTCAGAGGTGCGTGGTTCAAATCCACCAGATGCTCTGCTGTACCAGTCAGATCTGATTTGATGGTACAAAAAAAAAGTCCCAAATCTACCAGATGCTCTGCTGGAGAAGGAGGGATAATTTCCTCCTGTACCAGTCAGTTCAGATTTGATGGTACACCCAAAACAAATAATAAAATAAAAAAAAAAACACACCACAAAAACAAACCCAAACTATTATTAGCTCCTTTCTGCTATCCCCTTTAAAAGAAAATTAACCAAAAAAGAATGCTATGCTATCAAGTACAGGTTGAGGCAAGCCCATTTTAAGGGTATCTAAGTCAAGATCATACAAATAGCACAAGACACCCTTTACTGACCTCAGAGTGGAAATATTGAACAGTATCTCACTTAACAAAGATACTACTCAAGATTTTAAAGGATTGGAGAAGATTCAACAACATGTGCTATGCAGATGACACAACCTTGATTGCCGAAACCAAGGAGGACCTTAAGTATTTGCTGCAGAAGGTCAAGGACTGTAGTCTGCAATAGGGATTGAAGCTCATCATCAAGAAAATGAAGATTCTCACCACTGGGCCAACTAGCAGCATCATGGTAGATAGGAGATTGAGATTGTTAACCACTTGTTTGCTTGGCTCTACAATCAACACTCTAGTACTAGATGCCAGGAAATATAAAGACAAACTGCACTGGGAAAGTCTGCTATCAGGGATTTCTCCAGAGTACTGAGGAACAATATCAGCCTAGAGACTAAGGTGCACTGACTCAAGCCATGGTCTTAACAATTACTTTGTATGCATCAGAGAGCTAGACTATGAATAAAGATAGAAGAATGGATGCCTTTGAGTTGTGGTGCTGGAGAAGAGTATTGAACACACCATGGGCTTCCAACAGAACAAACAGGTCTGTCTTGGAGAGGGCAAAACCAGGCTGCTCCTTGGAGAAAAGTATTTTAAAGCTCAATCTCATATACTTAAGACATATGTCCAGGAGGGACCAGTCCTTGGAGAAGGACATCATGCTTGGAAAGGTGGAGGAACAACGAAAGAGAAAGCCCCAGATGAGAAGGATTGACACAGTAAGAGGGGTAAAGGGGGTAGATGTGTCAAAACAGTAAAATTGGCTCAGGATAGAGCAGAATTTAGAGCTATTGTACAGAGGGTCGCTTTGGCAGCACAGAACAGTAAATTATTAGGCAGGCCATTTCATTTATGCAATCACTGCTGTAACTTCACTGCTTTTAACAGAGCCTGGCATATAATTTGTAAATTTATTAGGGTACTAGGCACTGTGCCAAGAACTTTTTTATGCATTTTTCTTTTTTTTAAACTGGGATGCTTGTTGTACAGATGTAAACTGAGTATCAGAAAAGGTAAACTGTTTGCTCAAGGTCATACTGAGGAGACTATTTTGAAGGGCAATGTTGAGAAAATAGCAGGCAATCATTGCTCATTGTTATTGAGTTTATTCATAGAGCCATGAGTGCCGAAAAGAAGGTAGATTTTACACTGAAAGTAGCTCAATTCAGGAACCTGTAGCCCTCAAGCACATGAAACAGAAGAGTTCCAGCTTCATAGGCTTGCTGTAGGATCAGCTGACAAGAACAGAGGTAATGTGGAGCTTACCCAGAAGCCAAGTGCCCTTTTTGTGCCACTAGACACCAACATCCACCCACTTCTGCAGCCCTGGTTGTGAAAAGCATACATACTTTAGGGAGACAGAAAGTTGACTTTGGGGGAAATACTACTCTTTCTTCCTGAGTTATTTCGCTGTTGCAAAAAAATGTTGCTAGTAGACATTACAGAATTAACACAAAATTGTTTTGATTATGAATTTCAAAACCCTTTATCAGGCTTTCCCAGGTTGTTAACTATAAGCTTCCAACAAGAGCTTCATCTTATTGCTAGTAAGCCTGACTCATGGTGACCCCCTGTACAATAGATAAAAGGCTCTCAAGTCCTGTGCCATCCAATCAGGGATCAGACAGTTAAGATTCCTAGGGTTTACACTGATTTTCAGATCACTATACCTTTCTTCCCTAGGCCACCTTAGTCTGGAAGCTCTGCTGAAACCTGTTCTCCATTAGAGCCTCATCTGTTCATCCTTTAATTTACATACAAGGTGGTACAATGCATCACTAGGGTGGTACAGGGCACATGGATCACATCAGAGGGGCTAACACAAAAAATGATTGAAGGTTTTGTGCCAAAAGCCACTGCATTTTTAATATATATATATATATAAACCCACTTCACAGGTACCAATACAATTTTAAGGCTAAAATTGTTACTTTTTTGAACCAAGGACCTTCTAAAGGATTTTTATCTGCATGCTCTGCTTTAGTTCTTAGTACTGCTAGTATTCATATAATCTAAGAAATACATTTAAGCCACTTAAAACTATATTTATCCTTATTTTGTTAACTAAAACAGGTAATAAACATTACTAAACAGTTTGTTTGGTGTGGTATAGGTCTGCCGAGGTGACCTCCTTGCACTAGCTGCTATCATCCATCCTTGTGATGCCACTGCAGTAATATACAACAGAAGTAGTTAATTTGGTCAGCACTGCTAGCAGGCATGACTTAGGGATAAGTTCTCAGTTCCTTTATGCTTCAGTGTTCTCAGCCATAAAACCGGCGGTGTCTTTACCATAGTGTCGATGAGTATCACATTAATATATAGACTACTTAAAATAAGGTTAGCCTACTTGTCCCTAAAACATGTGACTCTTGATTCTTTTTATTCTTCTAGTTAACCAAGATCTAAAGGTTAGCTGGAGCTCAGGAGAGAGTAGAAAGCACAAGTCTCCAGAGGCCCTGCTAGTCCCACTTTCTTGATGTTCTTCCCTTCAAAGACTTAAGTGACACCACTACAGAAATTCTCAGTGGTGCATTAACCAACAAATATTGAAAGCTTAATACATGTTAAACATTGCATTTTCTGGAGATCCAGTTAAGACAGCCATGGTCACTGCATTAGAACTTCCAATACAATGGAGCAAACTGGCAAAAATAAGTAGACATATTTTAAAATCCTTCCAGACAGTGCTTTGTTTTGTGTCACTGAATGGCTGACAGGAGTTGCCAAGGGCTTAAGTGTATAAGCTTGGGCTTTTCCATTTTCAGACTTGAGTTTGAATTCCAACTCTGTCAAGTCTGTGTTTCTCTTGCCAGTAAAATGCAAGTTACTATAAAATATAATCTAACTCATGAAAACCTTGATGTTTACTAGGACTTTTGATGACATTAGGTGAGACTATATAACCTTTTGTGTTCTCATTTTGTTTATAGCAGGAGCCTTCTTCCCATCAAGTATATCTCCAGCAGAGAAGAGTTTGTTGATCACTGACTCTCTGGACTTAAGTCCCCCCACCCCCCCATTCATTGTTACTTTTCTCCCTGCCCACCCCCCCCACCCCCCAGTACACTTTTTTCTTTGAAAAGTGAAAATTCACCCATTGTTTTACAATCCCTCCCCCCAAGGTCCACTCCACTAATCACATATCCCTTTTAACGTTTTCTCCCGCATGTTTCAATGCAGTATAATTATTGATCCCATCTTTCTCAGTATCACCCCAACCCCGTTGTCCTGTTTTACAACAGTGGCACTATGCAGTATTTGTCCCTTTGTGACGGAGATATTTTACTCAGCATAATATCCACCAGGGTCATCTATTTTGCACAATATTGCATGAGTTCCTTGTTTTTCAATGCAGTGTTGTTTTCCATTGTGTGAATATACCACAGCTTCTCTATCCATTTATTTGTTGATGGGCACTTAGGTTGTTTCCAACTCCTTGCTATTGTGAACAAAGCCCTGATAAACATGGATGTGCATGTATCTGCTTGGGTGGCAGTTATGGTCTCTTTGGGGTATATTCCCAATAGTGGAATTGCTAGGTCAAATGGCATCTCTATTGGCAACTTTTTGAGAAAGTGCCATACCACCTTCCACAGTGGTTGCACCGTTTTACACTTCCACCAACAGCGAATAAGGTTTCCAGTTTTTCCACAAACTCGCCAACATTTGTTGCTTGCTGTTCTGCTAAATTTTGCTCTTCTTACTGGGGTGAGATGTTATCTCATAGTTGTTTTGATGTGCATCTCAGAGCTAGGGATTTTGAACATTTCTTCATGTGCTTGTTTGCCATCTGAATGTCTTCTATGGTGAAGTGTCTGTTAATATCCTATGCCCATTTTTCAACTGGATTGTTTATCTTGTGATGAGGACTTAACCCTGCAAGTTAGCTTCTAAAACCCAGTAGTCTCCAAAATTGGATGAAGAAATAAAATATTAGAACTTCTATATATTTATTTTTCACATAATTGTTCTTTAATTCTATTTTCTTGTATTTTGTGATCACACAATATATAGGTACAATATTACAAGGATATTAATTTATAAACACATAGGTGCATGATCAGATCCCTCATTAACAGGATAGGCAATCAGAAAAGGTGAAAGGCCACATGGAGGCTAAAGAAGGAAAATTAAGATCAGCTCTTACTCTCCTTGTTCAACAGAAATGAAGTGCCTTATTTCCATAAAGTAGCTTGGCTAAATGCAGGATGATAGTCAATGCATTAAATCCCAAGCTAGAGTTCTTTCCAAATTTCTTGGGGGAAGGTAGAAGTAGAAATGAAATACACCCTGCAAACTAAGTAAAAAGTCAAACTTTGGAAGAACCATTAAACAGGGATGGTCATTAGCCTGAAAAATAGGCAGCAGAAGACAATCTCCAGTTCTACTTCAGTCAGATGCTCTAAATGGGAAACCCCCTTCATAGAGTACCTCTTCACTATCTCACTTGCAGAGCATTCCCCTTGCCCCATATATAGTGTTAGTTCATATAACACTAATAGTCTGTTTTAAAGATATGTTCCTCCTCTCTCCATCTCATGCATGCAACGATCACCACACGCTCCAGCTTCTTTCAAACCATTCATTTTACACCATCTGGAACCAAGAATGAAGCAGCAAAATGTTGAAAATAAAAATAAAGCGGACTTTATTTAGAAGATAAAGGTGGTGGTATCAGTTTGGTTAATAAAGTTGGGCTCAAGTGTTTTAACAGGTCTTTAATGCCATCACAGACTGGCATGCCAAGGGCATTCTGAACGCCAATTACAGACTGAAATTATATCAGAAACCAAGATGCTATCAATAATGGATGGAGTTTGGATTTCTTTAAAGTTGGACCAACACACTTCAATAATAAGAGTGAAGAGATTACTTAGTTGTGAAAGTTAAAATACTATACTGAGCAGTCCCCCTCCCTTTTCCCAGAGATCCCTAAGGCAGTATTACAGTTGCCTCTGACAACCAAACCAAAATTTCAACAGAAGGGAGCCAAGGGGAACTGGGAGAATGAAAAGCAAATTAATAAAATATAATTGATATAGGCAGCTGCCACTTACGGCAAACCAAAGCCTACTCCCAAGCCCATTTTCTTCACATTTGCACTGACATTTTCCCAAACAGACGGTAACTACATTCTTTAAGGAATGTGCCAAGACTAGGGGTGGGGAAGGCCCAGATAGTAAGCAGACAGAATGCATTTTGCATCCAGTTGCCTTAGGTGGTACAACTGATTAAGAACAAGTACCTAGACTATGGAAAACCCAGTAGCCAAAGGTAAAGAGAAAAGAGGAGGCTTAAATGCATAACCAGTGCAGAATAACTGCGAGGCACCAAGACCACACTATAACCAGTTCATTTTCCTCCTCTCCATCAGAATGGATCTGGAAGAAAAGCATTAGTAACAGCACTTGTCAACTGCTTCCCTGGAACAAAACACGCGAAAGGTTTTGTTTTCATTATGGTTCTCAGTGTACTTTATTCTCCTTCTGTCTAGATAAGCAGCCCACACAGGACAGAAATGGGTAGCACTGAGGAATGATCAGATTTTTTAACTCTCCCTCAAATTCCTAGCCCTCCCATCCCTATCTCTTAGCAGGAATGGTTAGTACATCATCCTCTCCTTAAAGAAACAGCTAAAATTAAAACAAGGCATTCAAGGGCCAGGTCTCTGCTAATAGGGCTTATGAGCTGGTTGGTGTAAGCTCTTTGTTCTCAACAGAGAAACTCCTCTTTTAAACACCTGGATTTTTTTTTTTGTACACTGGTTCATAGATCGGCACTTGACTTTGAACCTGGCACCAAAAGGCACAATATCTGATACCCTGTACAAGAGCTAATAGATGCTGCTGTGCAGATGGGCAAAGCCAAGCCAATCCCATTTAATAATGGAAAGCTTGGCTAGGGAGGGAAGGATAGTGAAAGAGACAAACAAAAACATAAGCCCATACTTTTGCTAGAATGAAATCAAAGTCTTGTTTTTCAATCTGCCAAAGACCAGGAAGCAATTTTAAAACTTCCTTAGTTTTCTGAAAGCAGTATAGTAAAAATGCCAGCAAAAATTTCTAACTGCAAAACCAAAAGGGGATCAAAGCTCACCTACATCCTTTATTGCTGAAAGAGTCTAAAACCAAAGTTTAGGATGCCCTATTCCCATGTAGAAGGGAAACTAAGTCTCATTATGGTAATCACAGCACATCACACCTTTAAAAAAATATATTAAAGCGTGTGACCAGGGGAATGTTTGACACCATTACTCTTCAGTGGAAAAATATAACCGTTTTCAAGTGCCATTTTCATGAAAGTTCTAGTTGGTGTATATATATATTTTTATATATATACTTACATATATATATATTTTTTTTTGTTGGTTAGTTGGTTTTGAAGTGCAGCAAGAGACCAATACCGGCATTGTAGTCAATCAAATAAAAGAGAACAGAAGGCCAAGCAGTTTCCAAATGGTTATTTTATCAGACTGTTTGAACATTAAATTTATCTTTGCTCGCAGTCCAAAATAGTTTCTGAAGTTTGCTGTTTTGTATGTGTGTGTTTATTGTATATTTATTTTCTAAACTCTTTGGCACAATTTTCTGGGAGTGTTCAGACTGCCACAATACAAGTCAGGAGAGAGCTTTTCTTTGTGCTGCCAATTCTGAGCATATAGAACTTTTGGTTTGTTTGGGCTGAGTTGTGGCTTTTTTGTTTTTGATGTCTGTATTCTTTACTTGTTAACAAATGTATTTTCATCTTTTCTATATTCTCTAACGCCAGAGTTTTATCCCACCCCCCACCCCCACTTCTACATTCACAGTTGAACCATATTATTAGGAAAGGCGCCTTGATGAAAGTATCAGGATGGGAGTCTCTGACCATTCGTCAGTGTTTTCCCTAAAAGATTAAAAAAAAAAAAACCCACAAAAAAACCCCCCCAAAACACAAAAACAACAAAAAACCCCAAAAACAAAACCCTAAAGAGCGTCTTTCCTTTTTCTTTTAACATCTCTTGTGCTGCATCAGTAGACAGAACTTCGGTTAGTTTTATGAAATGCAACATCTAACCCTTTTTTTATGGGACAAAGAAACTGCAATGACTTGAAGTTGAGAATGTGGATACCGCCTCACTCACACACACTCATTCTCAGACTGAAAAGAATCCCTCACCCTCCCTTTAGCCGGCTCGTGTACAGTACCATGTGGCATAGGTACACTGAAGGTGGGCTTGAGACCCAGGCTCCATCTTTCTTATCAGTAGCAAAGGCCAGGCTGCCTTTTACAACAAAGCACCACAGCTGAACCCAGTCCTTCCTCTCCTAAACCAGTCATTCCACTCAGCACCGGCCAAAAAGTAGAAAAGCTAATTTTAGCCTCTCTTGGGAAGAGATAGCTTTCTTTTCTTAAAAAGCAAGTAAATCCATCTTTTTCTCTTTTCCAAGATGGCCGATGTTACAGTTTTCTACGAAGTCAGTGCTCACTTAGCTCACTAACAGCACTGCTGTTGGCGGCGGCTGCTGCTGCTGTGGCAGGATTTTCAATGTGGTGTGTTTTCAAGCCTCACTCACTCATCCTCTCATTCCCAAACATTCAGCATCCGTGCACACGCCTCACTTCCGGGTTTTTCAAAAGATTGGAGATTTCCAGTGGGGGTCTCAGGTTATCATCCCAATGGTAACAGATCTAAAAACAAATGGGAGGGGGGAAAAAAGTCAATCTGTAAGATAACATCTCCCACCCAGTGGAATAGAAAAAATCCTTTCAGATTTCTACAATTAAGTGTTTTAATGTCTGAACTAGATTTGAACATCAGCTATTCTAGGGCTATTTTTCTTCCCTATTATCTACCTTTTTTTGTTTGCCCCTACACAGAGAGCAGGAAGGAAGCAAACAAAAGAAAAGATGAAATTCAAAATAGTCTTGAGATTTATGAAGGTAATTTAATAGATGTGGGGGAAATGTTAAAATTATACTCCAAAGCAGAGGTCAGCAATGTCCAAAATCATTAGAAAAATCAAACCCAACTTCAGTCAAACCTATTCTGACTCAAAATCACCACTCCCACCAAGTTTTTAAATCATGAAGAGCTCATATGTTCCCCATGAAGTGGCTAGTAGACTCAAAGTGCCAATCTTTGAATTATCACCCCAATATATTTTCTAATTATCCACTTGGCTCTTTTGAGGAAGAAATTAAGTAGCTACAGGAAAAAGTCGTTAATTGTGATTTTACTAGGGCTTAAAATGATTTGGGGATCACAACACAAACTAGTGAGCTCTGTTCTTTATTATTGTGAAGAATCAAACTATTTGGCTCAAGCAATGACTGAGCTGACTAGACCCTACCACTAGTACAAAGCTAAGAAATCCAAATTTGACTCTCTATATAGGGAAGAGTACCAAGCCAGCACCAAAAGACAGACCTTGCCAGAAGAACCTAAAGAAAACACATCTTTTCCACAACAGCAGCACTTAGTTGACAAAGATAAGCTCTTACCAAGCTTGGTTCTTCAGTTTCCTCAGTTCTTTTGTTGCCCATGTAGCAAGGGTTTTTGCTTTGTTAGTCTTCGATCTTCGTCCTTCAGTTAACAGTTCATGGATCATGGGCCTAGCTTCTACTAATTTCAGTACATCCTTTCCAAATGCTGTACATAAATCCCTGTATAAAATCAACACAGAGAATGAGACCCTGGTGTCGCCTTTGGGTTGGCAGCTCAACTCCCTCACTGACTAGGCCACCAGAGCTCCCTATGGAAGAAATTTTAGAGACAGGTCAATCTCACACATTCCAACTGATGAGAATATAAGGACTGAAGAAAGACTTGTCCAAGGTTTCACAGCTATTTCATGATTCGTAACACCAATCTAAAAAGAAATCTCTATGCCATAAAATGGGAGTTATTGCCCAACAGGATCTGAATGACCCACTTTCCCATTTTTTTATGAGAAGCTTTACTCAACTCTTAGAAGCAGATATTACCTACCCTATTAGTCCAGCAGCACACGCTACTACTCCATCTGTATGATCCTCATCTCCAGCAATGTGGTCAATGAAAGACAGAATAAATTCTACCCTGGGTTGGACGAGCATAACATCCGCTATAAAGAGAGAGAATGTCTGAAAAAATTGTCCCACATGACAGAACCACACCTCTCTCTTCAAAATGTCCAAGTACTTCATTTCATTCCCATTAGAGAGTCAGGCTGAATAGTTAGCAGCATATAGGTATGCCAAATTAATTCTTCCTCAGATTAAAATATCATTCCTCACCTTATAGAGAGACCAGACAATATGGAAATAATGGAATTTCCCTCTATAAGCAAGGGAGGTTAAAGAGCAAAGAAATAAAACTTCAGCTAATATGAACATCTAATTCCCAACCCTGTAATTGAGTTCCACCGGGGCTCAACAATTGCCACTCATGAATGGTTAGCACAGAATGCAACTAGCATCTGGTACAGCTTTTTTCAACAGCCTTGCTGGTGTCAACCCAAATTCAGTGGCTCAAAGAGGAGGGCTAGCAGTCATGTATCTCTACATAACTATTGGCCAGTGATCTAAGTATTGTATACTCAACGGTGTACGTTCTCCTGATCTCCCTTCAATCCCTGGACGATTCCAGTATATGCTTCCAAGCAGCCTTCTCTTAGTTCATTCAGATAATCCACCATGTCATAGTCTGACTGTGAAAAACAAAGAACAGAAACACTACTGATCACATTTAGTTATATGCTTATAAAAAGTCTCTTTCCTCTAATCAGGGATGCAACTTAATACCAGCAAGAGAGTTTTAAACTAACCTTGTCAACCTGGGCTTGGGATGCCTGCTGCAGAGTATTCAGTACCACCTCAAGGTATTTTTTGAACTCTCCACCAATAGCAAGGGCTATATCACCAAACACTGAAAGAATCTGTGGTTTCACAGACCTGTGGACATTCTCATTCTTAAAAGAGGGAACAAAAAAAAGGGAAAACACACAGTAAACATCTGAGACATCCAAAGACACAAAAAACTTTTTTTAGTAAATTCCTATTATTAAATAACTATATATTCCTTTATACCTTATAACCACTCCCATCTTCATTATTAATTCTATGATGCTAGGACAAGATTGTTATTCACACAATACACATACAACTACTTGAAATGCAGATTTGTCTGATACACTCAGCCATAAAGCTCTGAAAATATAAATGGTAAAACATACACAAAAATGGTGCTTATCTCTGGCTACCTTTTTCTGTTGTGATTTTTTTGCACCACTAACTTTACAATCACTTATAATAGTTTCCGATCACAAATATAAATGTTTTAACTATTTCTCCAACTGATCATTTCTTTGAAAGTGGTACAGACACTCACTCCCAAATTTTCCAGAAGCAACTGCATCACTTCATCACAGAAAGGCAAGATGTTGGACTGTAGGGCACGGCATAAATCTCCCACTAAGCCCACAGCTGAGAAACAAACCTGCAAAAAAAACAGTAACTTTCAAACAGAACAGTCACTATTAGAAGACATTTTTTTTATCTACTTGCTTGTTCTTTATCACGTAAACCTAGAACCAAAGAAAAACCAATGTTCACCAAGGCCATAGCTTTAAAAAAAAAGTGGGGGGGGGTGTTTTGGTGGCCTAGTGACAAGAAGCTGCACTGCAATCTCAAGAGGTGCACGTTTCAAATCCACCAGATGTTCTGCTGAAGAAGGAGGGACAATCTCTTCCTTTACCAGTCAGATCCCATTTGACAGTACACACAAGAAAATAAAAAAAAGAAAATGTGCCTTGCTACCTAGTATGCTGCTGATAGTACAATTTTACATCACTAACAATTATCTTGTCTTCAAGGCAACAATTAAAGCAGCTGAGACTTCAGGCGATGCACAGGGAAAAATCATCTAAACCATCTTTTATGATTGTTGCCATCAAGTTGAAACCGATTCACAGAAGACCCCTCCAGTAGGTTTTCGGAGGCAATAGACTGCATGGGAGGAGATCACATATTCTTCTCCCTGGGAGCAACTGGTGGAATCTGATCTGACTTTACTACAATGGTTATTAGTTATGATACAATATGTTTAATAAAAGATTATTTTGACAAGCATATCCTACCTGATACTCGGCATAGTTTTTCAATCCAATGCCCAGGAAGGGTTTGAAGGCCTCCATGTACTTTAGAAATTCACCACCCAGCACTGCAATGAAACAACAAAAAGTTAATGAGTGGACCTCAGGATATCACCCAAGTGAGTAGAAATTCTAGTTCTCCCAAATGTTATTTACATCACATTAACAGGTTCAGTGGCGTGTAGGTAAACTACTAGGTCCATTATTAAGATACTGAGGCCATCTAAAACAACTAAGATATATCATCTCACCCCAGTAAGAATAGCAAAATTTAAGAAAACAACAACAAATGCTGGTGGTTGTAGAGAAATTGGAACCCTTATTCACTGTTGGTGGGAGTGTAAAATGGTGCAACCATTATGGAAGGCAGTATGGGTGCGTTCTCAAAAAGTTGGAAATAGAAATACCATCTGACCCAGCAATTCCACTACTGGGAACATACCCCAAAGAAACCAGAACTGCCACCCAAGCAGATATATGCTCACAGATACATGTTTATTGCAGTCTTGTTCACAATAGCAAAGAGCTGGAAACAACCCAAGTGCTAATCAAAAAACAAATGGATAGAGAAGCGCTGTGTGTGTGTGTGTGTGTGTGTGTGTGTGTGTGTGTATCAATGGAATATTATGCAGCACTGAAAAACAAGGAACTCATGAAATATACAAAATTGGAGACCATGGAAGACATTATGAGCGAAAAATCTCAATTACAAAAAGATAAATACTGCTTAATGCCACTATTATAAAACAGGACCGATATGGGGGTTAGGGAAAAACAGAAAAGAGGGGATAAATAATGTACATGGAAACAGACAAGGGAGAGAACTGTATAGAAAGAATATATGATTAGGTATTATTGGCATGACAAGAGTCCACAATAAGAGTTGCATAGTAAGGTGGGGGGGCCGGGGCGGCAGGGCGCGCAACTATACAATGGTACAATGAAAGAACCTTTTTTTCCAAAGAAAAAAGCAAATTGGGTGGGACAGGGAGGAAAATGTGTAACAATGAATGAATGGAAATCCAAGTTCTTTATAAACTTTCATTAAAACTGAAAAAATAAGGGAGCGCTGGTGGCCTAGTGGCAAGACGCTGCACTTGCAATCCCAGAGGTATGCGGGTTCAAATCCACCAGATGCTCTGCTGGAGAAGGAGGGGGCAATCTCCTCCTGTACCAGTCAGATCTGATTTGACGGTACATGTAAAAATAATACAATAAAAATAAAAACAAAAGAAAAAATAAAGTTACTGAGGCCATCTTACATAAGCAAAATCTGTTACTGCTGGATTGGCCAAATTGCAACATGGTAACACAATGTCAAGCTCTACAAATATGATTTCATTCTGGCCAAACTCATAAAATAAACCCAATTAAGAGCCAGCTATGCGTTTGTTCTGATTTGACAATCAATGGATGAAAAGTGGTACTGTTCTTATGGAATTTCAAGGTTAATTCTAAATTGGCTCAAATAGTACTACTTTTTGTCTAGTCCCTTACTTGATTATAACACATTCTTACTGGGAGTCAGCTTGAAAGCAGATAAAACTCAAATGCTTACTGGATTTTATGCCAAAATTAACATCATTGACCTTTCCGGATGGTCACTTTCTTAGACCAGTTGGACATTAAAGTCTTTTATGCCACAAACACACTTAATCCTAAAGGTCAAGAGTGGTCCTCAGATTTCTATAAGGGGTATTCTAGGTTTTCTGAAGTGCTCTTCAATGCACTTTCAAAGAACCTAAAGTCACATGGACTATTCCTAACTAATTTCATACAGATTTGCATTAATCAAATTGATTTATATCCTTTAATGTTTGCAATGTTTTATCCTATGCCACACTAGCCTTTACGTCAACGAGATGCCTATGGACTCCAACCCCAACCACCAGGAGTCAGAGTGGGAGCAAAAAATCTCCCTTTTTACTACTTCCATCCTTGATAAAGGCCAGATTTTAATAAAGCGAGCAGGCATGTGTGTATACGTGACAGGACTGAGGACAGGTGCAGGAAAGATCCTGATGATCATCAGGTATGTAGTAACAAAACCCTCCCCCTAACAGGTTACCAATTCTGGTCATAAACTTCATCCACATTTACTTTTAGCAGACTGAATGGCAGTTACACAAAGTACGCCTAAATAGAATTCAACTTTGAGGTGACCTACGTCCCAGTAAACGAGAAAAGCATGGTCTCTGGTGGTGTATTTAAACTGAAGACACTGCCTGCCAGATGTCAGCTTACTGACCTTCAACCAATGTCCCAACTGCCATCAGGGCATCCTCTTGTACTACGCCAGAACCAGCTGTGCTCTGGAACATTCTTAACAAAGAGGCCATAACTACATCAGAGATCTGCAAAGCATCTTGATGCTGCACTTTTCGAAGAACATTCTGTGAAATAAAAAAAAGAGTTCAGTATCTACTGGTTCTAAATCTTCCAATTCAGAACACTGACAATTTTTCTCAGTAAGTCTCTTTGACTGCTCAGGAGCTTTAATAGTATAAATTATCTGCATCACAACATTCCCTTTAATATACCTTCTATTTCCCAATTCATAACACACATACAGGATAGCCTCTAATGCACAGCCAAGGAACTCTGATGGCCTAGTGGTTAAGTAATGTAATTCCTAAGATACTTGGTTTGAATCCACCGGCTGCTCCTCGGGAAGCTGGGCAATCTCCTCCCATATGATATAACTGCATCTGAAAACCCACCAAGAGTCAGCAATGGGTCAATTACAGCACACAACAACACAGAACCATCTTCTCTGCAGGTCACTTATATTTAACAAACAACCACGAGTAGCTTCCTTACAGTATTCTCATGGAATGGCAGTTATTTTTTTTTATTAAAGATCATATCATAGAAGAGTTCTTGTAAAACAATTAAAAAAGCAAGCTTTCTGTATCTTAATTTAAAGATGTAGGACAAGAAATAATCTTGGTAAATGGAAACCTGACTTCTCTCAAATTCAATCAATTTCCCCTAAGCCACCTCCCCATGCTTTCATTTGCTTCAAATGATCTGGACTATTCCTGTAATTGGTCTGATGAGAAAGATTTCTGAACATACAGTATAACCTCCTTAAAAAAAATCCACTGCCATCAGGTCCACAAGATGATGTTAGAAAAGGAAATAATGTACAACATAAACAGTCTTCCAAGCATCCTGAAGCCAGAAGAGGATAAAATAGATGATTGGGACCTTATAAGAATCAAATCCCCATGTACATCCAAAAAACTTAACAGGGTAAAAAGGGAAGCCACAGACAGGGAAAAAAATATTTGCTAATGACATGTCAGATAAACAACTATTATCTAGATTTTACAAAATACTCAAACCACAACAAGGTACAGGTAAACAACCCAACTGCAAAATAGGCACAAGATATGAACAGACACTTCGACAAAGACGACAATCAGATGGCCCCCTAGCTCTAGAAGAGATGTAAATCAAAACAACTATTACATATAATCTCACCTCAGTAAGAATAGCAAAATTTAACAGAACAGCAAAAAACAAATGCTGGCAAGGTTGTGAAGAAACTGGAATCCTTATTCACTGTTGGTGGGAATGTAAAATGGTGCAACCATTATGGAAGGTACTATGGCGCTTTTTCAAAGAGTTGCAAATAGAGATACCATTTGACCCAGCAATTCCACTACTGGGAACATACCCTAAAGAAACCAGAACTGCCAGTCAAGCAGATGTATGTACACCCATGTTTATTGTGGCTTTATTCTTAGAAACAACCCAAGTGCCCATCAACAAACAAATGGATAGAGAAGCTGTAGTATATTCACAGGATGAAATACTATGCTGCACTGAAAAACAAGGAACTCATGAATTATTATACAAAATAGGTGACCCTGGAGGACATTATGCTGAGTCAAACATCTCAGCCACAAAAAGAAAAATGTGGCATAATGCCACTGTTATAAAACAGGACTGACATGGGGGCTGGGGGAAACTAAGAAAAGAGGGGGTAAATAATCTACATGACATTGAAACAGACAAGGGAGAGAATTGTAGAAAAGGAATATATGATTAGTATTACTGGCATGACAAAGAGTCCAGAAGAAGAGCTGCATAGTTAAGTGGTCTGAAGTGGGGGACTGTAACAATGAAAGAACTTTTTCCCAAAAGGAAAAAGTGATGGGGTGGGGTGGAGCCATGCAGGAAATTGTGCAACAATGAACGATAGGAAACCCAAGTTCTTTATAAACTTTCATTAAAATCTTATTTTTTTTTTTAAAAAAGGAAATAGAACCGTAACCTCTTTGTGGGGTATACATTTATTTTAATTATTTTATCATCTCGCAAAGTCTACTGTAGAAACTTCATGATAAGCCCATGCACTCCAGAGCTGAACAGTGCTCCATAGCATTGATATTGAAAAGGACCAATTTTCCCAGGTTTTCTTCCTAAGTACCAACAACCCAATTTACATTAACAGTCCAATTCCTTTTAACTATTTGCAACACCCAGGGAGCAGGCACTGCAATGCAATTACAGACTATAAATTAAGTAAATGACAATAAAGGCTGCTAAAGAAGTCTATTTTTATAGTTTGATTTTTAGCACAATGAAACTCTGAATCTCACCTGATTGGGTTAGGCTAAGACTGAAAAAGGCCAACACAAACCTAGTTTCATCAACCAAGCAACTACATTGTAAAAACATGGATCTTTCCAGGTCTATGAGAAAATTATTCTGCCAGTCAGTCACAGGCTAAGACCTTTTGAAATAATTTAAAAATTCTGTATGAACAGGGAGCACTGGCGGCACAGTCCTTAAGGAACTGCACTCTTAACACAAAAGCAGCTCCTCTCTGGCAATTTGAGTCTACCAGATGCTCTGTGGCAGAGAAATGGGCAATCCCCTCCTGTGTAATTTACAGCCTCAGAAAACCCACTGGAGGATCAGCTATGAATAGGTTTGGACTCAAGATCATCAAGGGGTTTTATTTTATGTATACAAACTTGCTGAAGATAGGGACTTTCTCGAGTTATTAAGTGGTAAGTTCCATCATACCTGAAGAGTTGCACACAGTAAAGACTGAAGGTCATTGAACTGGATCCTATCAGAAGTGCTCTGGATATGCGACTGTAAGAAACAAAAAAATTAAATGCACACCTATGTTTACTATGGCTTTGTTCACAATAGCAAAGAGGTGGAAACAACCCAAGTGCCCATCAACAAACGAATGGATAGAGAAGCGGTGGTACATTCACAGGATGGAATACTATGCTGCATTAAAAAAAAAGGAACTCATGAAATATCATACAAAAGTGATCCTGGAGGACATTATGCTGAGGGAAAGATCTCAGTCACAAAAGGACAAATATTGCATAGGGCCACTATTGTAAAACGGAATTGACATCAAGGTTGAGGGAAGACTGCAAAAGAGGGGATAAATAATGTATACTGCATTGAAAGAGATGAGGGAGAGAACTGTTTAAAAGGTATGATTAGGTATTATTGTCATGACGGGACTCCAGAATGAAGGCTGCGCAGTGGCATGGACTTGGGGGGAAAGATTATATAATAATTAAAGAATTTTTCTTTTACTTTTCAAAGAGGAGAGAGAATTTGGGGGCATAGAGAGAAAAGTGCAACAATGAACGGAAACCCTAAATCTCTGTAAATTTTCATTAAAATTAATAAACAAAAAATATAGAAGAATTCAAAGTACTAAATCATGTATGGAGATTCAAGTAGAGAAGGGGTTGGGAAAATAGGGAAAGAGTTGGGAGAGGGGAAACCACAGGGTTGGACAATTTGATGGATGAAGGAAGGGGGTAAAAGAAATGGGAAAGATCCAGCAGAACCTGAAAAGATAGGGCAATTAGAAGTATAATGAAATGAGATTTTATGAAACACAATGTATGGGATTGTATGAAACCAATGTAACTGAAGGAGAAGTGTGAAACACAATGTATATGAATTTGTGATAGAAAAAATCATATTTAAACAATTCTTCCAAGGTTCTAAATAAAAGCCTCCATTATTGCTAGTTTTGCAGGTACTAAAGAATTTTTATTGATGCTAACATAACAAATTCATCTCATCTAGGGTCATCCTCTCCTGAGCTGTCCCTTCACCCTTTTGAGCAAGATGTTATTCTCTAAGGACCAGTCTCTTCTGGCCATGTGCCCAAAGTGAGGTTGTTGTTGTTATGTGCTGTCGAGTCACCTGCGAATCATAGCGACCCTATGTACAACAGCCCTAAACTCCGCTCTGTCCTGTGCCAATCGCACTGTCTCTAACACTCCCATCCCAATTATCCCAGTCACTGAATCAATCCACCTCATAGAGGGCCTTCCTCTCCTGCGCCGTCCCCTCCACCCTCCCAAGCATGATGTCCCTCTCTAAGGACCGGTCTCTCCTCACAGCATGTCCAAAGTAAGTTAGACGGAGCCTCAGAATCCTTGCCTCCAAGGAGCCACCCAGTTTAACCCTTTCCAGGACAAATCTGTTTGTTTTCCTAGCAGTCCATGGTATTCTCAATACTCTTCTCCAGCACCACAGCTCAAAGGCATCAATTATCCTTCTATCCTCCTTGGTCATTGTCCAACTCTCTGATGCATAACAGGTGATTGTGAAGACCATGGCCTGTATCAGACGCAGCTTAGTTTCCAAAGAGACACCACTGCTCTTCAGCACTTTGGTGAGGTAGAGCTTCAAAATCCTAGCCTCCAAGGAGAGACTTAGGTTTCACCCTTTCCAAAATAAACAATTTGTTTTCTTGGCAGTTAACAGTATGTTCAAGATTCCTCTCTAGCATCACAACTCAAGGGCTTCTAGTTATCTTTAGTCATGCTTAGTCATTGTCCAGTTCTCTGAAGCATAACAAGTAATTGAGAAGACCATGTCCTGGTTTAGGCGTACCTTTGCATCTAGACTGACATTGTTGCTCTTCAGCACTCTGAAGAGGTCCCTGACAGCAGATTTTCCAAATGCAATTCGTCTTTTGATTTCCTGACTGCTGGTGTTTAGAATGATGATTGTGGATCTGAGCAAGCTGTGTTGGAATTAGTGAGTCTGGCGCAGGGCAGGGAAGGGTTCATATCTGATGTACATAGGGTCACTATACAACACAGGCGACTCAATAGCACATAACAGCAACAGCCTACTATATGGGTTGTTTTTTATTTAAGCCTCATGTTTAGGGACAAGAAAACCTCAGAGAGGGCCTTTGTATTTAAAGTTAGTTGTTTTATTTTGGAGGAACATTCTTCTTTGTGGTACAGCACTCTTTTGCCAGTATGCTGTACTAAGGTAACCTGGGGTTGTTGTGATGCTGAACCTTGTGTCTTTGGCGCATCAAATGCTGTAACGGTTTCCCAGGGTGGAAAGTGCTTGATGGAGCTCCCAGTTTAAGACATGTTTGGATGGTGGAGTGGCAGCCACTTCCTAAACAACATGCCTCTGGAAACTCTACAACCTTTGATTAATGTCGATAGTTATAGAAAGGCTTCAGGTCGTTTGTTCATAGGGTTTCTATGAGTCATGCTCGACTCAAAGGCAATCAACAACAACATAATAAAGTAAGTAAGACATATGGCATACACAGTATGATTGAACTTTCCCCACGAACAGTCAGGAGTGTTGTTAAGTCTCACCTCCATCTGAAGCACTTGCTGTAGTCGCTCCATTATGACCAGAGTAGTTTTCTGAACTGCAGGGTAACAATCCTTGGCACTATTCTTCACAATTTCCATTAGAGATTCATAAGCAGCACTCCTTAGGTTGTTCTGGTGTCCATCAGGCCTGTTAAAAGAATGCCGAACAGAAACCTCACAGTCTCAACTAACAAGGAAAAAGAAGAAAGAAGTTCTTACAATGAGTAACGTCTCACTGAAGATAGTAACTCTGAAATTGCTGTGGTGGTAAACCTGGTCTGCAGTTTGATAATACCATAGCCAAGTCAATGACTATATTCATGGGATAATTTCTCTTCTACCAAAATCAAATACTAAGATTAACTGTGACACAATAAAATTATTTTAGCACACTTACTCTGAAAGCAGCAGTAAAATGCAGTGGATAGAGTTCTCAAACTTTAATTGTGAACACAACAATGCTAGTTTTTATTTAAAATAGTCAACTGACTACAGTGTTTCTTAATTACTTCAGCAAGAGTTTCTGTGTTTCTATAATTAGTCTAGATATCCCCCTCCCCCACTTATGTAAAACTCATTGCTGTTGAGTCAGAACCAACTAATAGGTGATCCTCCAGGAGCCTCTGGTGGATTTTAACAGATCAACACCCTAAGGCTACAGAGCATCCTAATCCCTCACAGACAAATCAGTAATAAGTTGATTCCAATTCTACCATGCAGTATCATCATTTACCTATCTGTGGTCTCTAGAAGCTTCTGAACTATGAGTTCAAATGAAGACGATAAGCAATAGGTAGCTGGTTCTTCCTGATCATCAGCTACATCCGCAGCTTCATAAGCAGCTTCAGCGAGACTGGAAAAAGCCTGAAAGTCAAAAAGACTTAATATTACTCCTGACAAGAACTCCATTCCAGTATTTCCTTAAGATAGCTCTAAAGAGAAACCAACACTAGTGAATCTCTACATCCCCTGAATTTTTTGACTTTATTTCCACTCTTATTTTGTCTTCCTTTCTCATGCCCAAAATGTCCCTAATGAACTGACTCAGCATAAAAGCCTATACTAGGTTCCCCTTTCCTCCCTGAACCATTACTTTCCCCTTCCCTTACAAAAATTACTTATTGCAAAGCAACTAAGAGGAAAAAAAAAAAGAATCTAAATAGTCTTCCTGCTGGGTTAGTTTGACTCTCTAAATGGTCTCGTGGTAACTAGTCACTGAGTCAAAAGCTCCCACTGGCTCTTGCAAGTTGTTGTCTCCTCCACATTGTAACTGAAAAAATTAAGGAGAAGCTAGTCAGAAAAGCCTTCCAGTGAATTAAAGCCATTTTTCTCCCACACTTTCTACTCCTTCTTGCCAACAACTCAAGCTCCTTGTCTTACCAGGAAGAAACTCTCTTACCCAACACACATTTGAAGCCACTCTGGGTTCAGCACTAAGACCTTCAATCAGACACTGCATCAGTGGAGCCAAGTAGACATCATTGATGGCAGCTTCAGGAAGCAATTCACAAATTCTGCCCACAGTCCATGCAGTTGTATCTCGAACAACTACACTGGGGTCTTTCATTAATTCTATTAAGGTGGGCATGGCCTGAAAATAAACAACCATTACCAAAGCAAAAGTAGTACTATAAATACTGAAGAATGAATTTTAATGGAAGACAATTTTTAAAAGTAAATTAAAGGGGGGAGGTGTGACAAGGAGAAAAGAAAAGAATATAATCCTTATACTGGAATAGGTAAAGGGAAGGTCAACCGAAATTGAAGATGACCCGATATACGTATGTTGTTGTTAAGTGCCATCGAGCCACAGGCAACTCACAAAGACCCTATGAAGGAGAATCCCCAATGCTTGGGTGTCTTTCATCCTCTCTCCAGGTTCATAGGGTTTCCAGAGGCAAGTGATTACGGAAGTGGACGCCACTCCTGCTTCCAAAGCTTGTTTTAATCGGGGAGCTCCACCCCACTCTCTGTCCGCATTGGGTAACCAACCATTAACGCATCTGACACATCAGTGTCACAGCATTCAGCCTCACAGCAAGCACAAGTTACTGCTGTACAGCAACTTATACACCAGGGCTATACGACCTAGAGGAATGTCTGTATGTATAGAAAATAATAATCTGGAAAATGATATGCACTATGGATTAAATGAGGTGGGAGAGAGGAGAAAGTGAAAGAAATAGCAGTAAACAATAAAGGTCTGCTTAGGCACTGTAATAAATTAACTGCATCAGTTAATGACAATCTGAAATAAACAATTAAAACTTTCACTTAAATAAAACAATTTTTTAAAAAAAGTAGTAAGTAAGAGGAAAAGACCCTTATCCTGTCTTCACCAAACACCACTATGGAGTATGGAATGAATGCTTTCAGGAAAGACATCTGATGATAGTCACGATGGCATCCTGAAATGCCTGAAGACAGAATCCACCAACTGCTCTGTGGGACAAGGATGAGCAATCTCTTCCTGTGTTAGAATAGTGTCTCTGAAACCCCTCAGAAAAGTTTAGTTAAGGGTTGGTTTTAACTCGACGACACATAATACCACAAGGATTTATACAGGGAGCTCTGATGGCTTAGGGGTAAAGAAATTACACATGCCAACAAAAAGGTATGCAGTTCTTAATCCATCACCTGCTCCATGGAAGAGAAGGATGGGGAAACTCCCCTCATGCAATTTAATGCCTCTGAAAACCACTGGAGTCACCTGTGGGTGGTCCCAACATGGTGGTACACACAACATGACTTATATAACAATTCTGTAAAAATCAAACTCAAACCTAATGTTGTCATTTCCAACCTATAGGACAGAGCAGGATTGTCCATAGGGTTTTCAAGACTGTAAATCTTTATGCAGACTGTCTCATCTTTCCTACAGAAAAGTTGGTAGGTTCAAATCACCGTTCTTCTGGTTTGCAGCAGCTTCTTTAACCAGTGTGCACTATCAGAGCTCCTTTTCATTTATACTTTATATTTAACTGACAACAAATAATGATTATTTATATCTGTCTTTAAAGGCATACTTTTAAATAATGAATTTATATAACAATAAATATCCTATCCTCCATCCCCAAACTCCTTTGCTTCACCTGTATAACTAGTGGTTTTAGCTGATTGGGTTCTGGTCCTTCCAAGATAGAGCCAAAAGCCATCACGGCTGCATCCCGGTATCTCCAATCTGGGTTCTTGATGTGTTCTTTAATAAAGGGCAGGACATGTGGGACAATGTCATCTTCACAGCAGGTGGCCAGAAGCATAAGACAAACTCCTGCTGCTTTGCACGGGTTCCAGTCATCATCATCATCATTTTCATCCTGGGGTAAGAATGCAGCAGTAGTTAAGGTTTCTGACTACTCCCAGTTGCCTCCAAACCTTAACCTTTGGAAAAATAATTTAGAAAAACACCAATTTTATCACTTTCACAGAGTAAACATATATACAGCTTTTGTTAAGTAATATGTAGATAGAAATAGCTTCCACTAATACAAGAGAAATTTCAAGTCAAATATATTTCTATCTTGAGACTGCTATATGGATATTAAAAGAGATATACACTAATTCTTGCATACAAAGACATTTTAAGAGTTTCCAAAGTCATGGACTCCTTTATTTCCCAAGCAACAGAATCAACAAAAAGTACCTTTCAGACATCAAAATAAGAAAAAAATCATTATATAGAAACAAGAGTAACCAAAATAATTCATAATCCAAGCTCATTAATATTTAAAGTATACATAAAAAACTTGTTAACCCATGAAAATATCCTAGAATGCTTGAGTAATCTAACACTTTCACATCTATTCTTAACTTTTATTTTAGAAAGAGACTTTTAAATTTTTCTCTTGTGATCTGACTGGCATAGGAGTAGATTGCCCCTCCTTCTCCAACAGAGCATCTGGTGGATTTGAACAGAGTGCCTTTGTGATTGCAGCACAGCTTCTTGCCTCTAGGCCACCAGGGCTCCCTTTTTAATTTGTATACAGTGTCTCTTGTCTGAAAAATGTTACACTCAAAAAATCAAGAGCATTATGTATTTCATTTCTGATCAAGACATTTGGATTATTCAGACCCACTTCTTTCATAAACAACTCAAGAGCTTAGGAAGTCCCCAAGTCATCTGTAACAGAACATAAAATAGATTGAGGTATTGCCAAGCTTTCTTAAGGAAACAAACCATGCAACTTTACAAGGTCTCAAAAACTATATAGATGGGTTTGCAACATATCCCACCTGTTTGTTTAGTGTCTGTGTAAGGATTGGAACCAGGTACTGCAGTGCTCCCTTAGCATAAAACTTGCTGGTGTGCTCAGGGGGTCGTCCTTGTTCTGCCGCCTGAAAAGAAAACATATTTTGAACAGTAGTGAACAAGTTACAATACTAAAAGAATATGAATGCAGGCAAGGAATCCACAGCAGAAATATATGGGACCAGTGATAGTAATCACTGTGATCTTTAGAAGGGCTTATTTTTTTAACTTACTTCCATGAAACTTCCAGGACACATATGTAATGTATCTTTTTACATGTATGTAATATACAGTAAAACAACTTTAAGAATTATATGCTATTCTCACAAACATAATTTCTATCAACAAGCTGTCATCTAAATGATCTTTGTTTTGGATTAAGAGACACCAAATCTACTTGACATTGTATTTTAAAAGAGCATGAAGACAGTGAGGCTTGTGTTCAGAGATGGGGAGTATAGAACTGTTCCCGTTCTTTCACCAGAATTACAAAAATATCTATATATGTATCTCAGACTTACACTGGAACTTAGATACAAAACAATGCTGCATCAGGTGTCACCTCCTAGAATAGCCTGCTGCCCCCTTGCGTTCACAGTATAAAAATATTTAAACTAAACCATGCCATGTGCATGAAGGTGAACACAAGAGATGCCTTATTACTGCTATCTGTCTCCCGTCTGAGGTACTATGGGTGGCAGAAATTTCATAATTGGGGGATTTGGGGGGGGGGGCCAACTCAGAACAAAAGCTTTCTCAACAGAACATTCACAAATGAGATGCATGCCAAAGCCCAGCAGAAATAAAAGCTTCACATACTTCCCCCACAATCACTATTCCTGCTCACCTCTGAAGCCTCAATGGCCAAATCCATTTCCTCATCACAGACATTGGACCAGAATTCTATTCCTTGTAGTGCCACCTCATCAATGTCACTTTTCATGGCTTCAATTGTGATCTTAAGGGGGGAGGGGGGGGAGACATTTTAGTCCCAAATAAGTGCTTATGCAAGGTAAGTTTACCTCTGACCACAGATAGCAAATTTCAAAACAGATTGATATAAGCTATGTGTGAAATAAAAGGTAGAAACAGTAAGAATTTTTTAAAGAAAGGAAGTGAGCAAAAATTAAACAGATAAATTGGTGAAGGAAAAGGCAATATATAATAAGGGTTTGAAAAGATACTGCAATTAATCAATGGTAATTAATGTTACAAAATAAAACGTGCATGAATTACTGAATAAAAACCAGTATGATTTGTAAGCATGTAAATAAAAATTTTTAAAAAGGGGGAGGAAGATAGAAACTCTTTAATCATCACAAAGCACAAATTTTGTCACAATACCAGTGAATTTAAATACCCAAGACTATCAGATTAAAGGAATTTCCTTGATTTCAAAATATTCAGTTAAAAACTCAAATCCCTAAAATAGGAATACTTACAGCAAAAAGAGCAGGACCCACACATGTTCTCTTAATACAAGGACATTATCTTCACTAAATTCTGTAATGCAGCCACTCGTACCTTTTACAAAGACATTAAACAGTGTACTAAAATAACTCATTTGCAAAAAAATGGATCAATATTCTAAAGCCTTGGCTACCTACATCAAAACAAATTTATCACTTCAACCTTTCTTTACACAGGTCATTATTTCCCTCCCCTCATCACATTTTTGTTTGTCTGGGCACAACTAAACTCACTTATGCCATTCAGGTTTTACTCTCACCTGATGGAAGGTCAAGGTTAGGCAACAAAAATTAACAAAGTTGTTTCATCTGTTACAATTCACAATGAATATTTAAATAACCTATGTCAATTAAGTAGCTAAGCTCAGGAAAAATAATTTCTCTTCTAAATCTTTAAGAGGATGACAATTTCCAGGAACTTTTAAAGTGTGGTCTTTCCCTCTTGACCATGTTGGAAAAAATATTTTAAAAAATAAAATTAGTCAAATCTTACTTCTCCAGACAACAGCTAAAGAGTATTTCAAACAACTATGTAGTAGAACTGTCATCTCTTAGGAAAGCTAAAATATGGAAATTTTTCATACAAACCCATGCTTTCCTATCTGGACACTCTCACTTACCCTGGTATCTGGACACTGTGTGGCTTCACAGACCACCTGCATAATAAAGTGCCTTTCAGACTGCAGGAAGAATAAAGACAATTAGGAAAACAGAAATATGGTTAGACTGTACAAGAACCCTGAACTCCCTGGCTCCATTCAACCCCGGCATCAAGAAGCTTTTTCCTACAGACAGCAATGATATTACGGAAGCTTTATTATAAAAAGGACTTATCCCTAGTATCTGCTATATGACCTGCCCTCTAAAGAAGTGCCTAATCTTTTAATCTCTAAAATGACCTTCATTATCCAGACTTCAGGGAGGAAGGAGAAAGGAAAATAGTTTATGGATTTAAATAAAGAGGACTAGTCAAAATCTCCTATTTGTAGGAAAATAATTTTCTGATTATTCAAAGTACCTGTTTTACTTCAGAGATGAACATTTTAGACATTATTCCTAAAAATCTGAGGCGAAATGGTAAGTATGTACTCTATGGCTATCTTATATAAATCAGAAACTCAAACTAGACTGGAATACAGTGTTTCTAAACAAAATAGCATCTCCTTCCTCAAACCTTTTTTCATAAATTATAAATTTAACTCCCCCCAAAACCCTTCCATCTAAAATCCATTTCCTACTTTTCATTTAAAAAAATAAAGCCACAACACCCCCCCCCCCAATTTACCTCTTTGTCAAAGTTTGCTTTGGTGAATTCCAATGAGTTCAGGAGTGCGTTAGTAGCTGCTAGCTTCACATTATTACTAGGTTCTTCTTTCCTCATTCCCTGGATTATAGCAGTCAGAATCTCATTAGATTTATCCTGTAGCTGTTCTGGGTCCTGAAACAAAAAACATGGGGTGATAAATAAACAAGCCATACACATCAACTTCATCTCCAGAATTCTTAGCAAAATGACTGAACAGTTTTGAGTTCCTCTCCTCCTTTTTTTGACAAGAGGTAAAGTTGGTTTTTCAAAATTAAAAGAAAAGGAAGTTAGCATTGCAATCCCCAGAGGTATGCGGTTCGAATCCACCAGATGCTCTGCTGGAGAAGGAGGGGCAGTCTCCTACTGTACCAGTCAGATCTGATTTGATGGTCTACACACACTATATATATACACACCCCCAAAGAAATGGAAGGTCCTGCCCCCTTTATGCAAATGAAGATAACTGGCTATTGGATTTCTCAGGCTATCTATACCAAATAAAGTAAAAATTTCTTAATAACACAGGGCTAAAGGCTAACACTTGGCTATATCTAGGCACTGAAATTCAGGTTAAATCCTGTGGACTACTTTATTTCATTAGAAAGGTATATAATAGCCGATCAGCATTAATAGCTCAAATGGAGTAGTACTCATTCATAGTACAATAAAGACAATAAGGAAACAATCAGGTCATAGATGCTCCAAGCTAGAAATGTACAGGATATAAGTCTCACCAAATGTACAGATTTCCATTAGGAGTTTGTAACTTTTAAAACTCTTTACTTTAGTCAACTAACAGAAATACCACAAATTAGTGACCATAAAAAAAAAAAAAAGGTGCAACCACTGTGGAAAACGGTGTGGCGCTTTTCTCAAAAAGTTGCAAATAGAGATACCGTTTGAACGAGCAATTCCACTACTGGGAATATACCCTAAAGAGACTGTAACTGACACCCAAGCAGATATCTGCACACCCACGTTTATCATGGCTTTGTTCACAATAGCAAGGAGTTGGAAACAACCCAGGTGCCCATAAACAAACGAATGGATAGAGAAGCTGTGGTATATCCACACAATGGAATACTATGCTGCATTGAAAAACAAGGAACTCATGCAATATTATTCAAAATGGGTGACCCTGGAGGACATTATGCTGAGTGACGTATCTCAGTCACAAAAGGACAAACACTGCAGGACGCCACTGTTGTAGAATGGGACTGACATCAGGGTTGGGGTAAGACTGAGAAAAACTAGACAAATTATGTATACTGCATTGAAACAGACGAGGGAGAGAACAATTTAAAAAGCAATATATGATAGGGTATTATGGTTATCACAAGAGTCGAGAATTAAGGTTCATAGTGGAGTGTACTTAGGGCAGTGGGAGGGTTGCGGGGGGACTGTATACCAATGAGAGAATTTTCCTTTTACTCTTTCTTCAAAGAGAGGAGCGAACTGGGGAACAGGCTGGGCAGGGAGAAAAGTGCAACAATGAATGAATGGAAACCCAAAATCTCTGTATCTGTAAATGTTCATTAAAATTAATAAAACAAAACTAAAAAAAAAAATTTCTTTTCTCAAAGTTTATAAAAGTAGAAGGCCAAACTGAGTGTGCTATCTCAGGAAGGTTTTCTTTGCCAGATCTGGAGGAAGGTCCTTGTTTCCTGAGCTTGGTTTCAAATATAACTTCACTTGGTCTGCTTGTTTAATCTAATCTGTCATATTTCAAAACACACCCTACAGTATCTGTCTCACTAGTGTAAAAAATATAACCCATTCTCATTGTTGAGTTGGAACTAACTCACAGATGATTCTCTAACAGGTTTTTGGGAGGTTGTTGCTGGTAGATTCCAATTACCAGAAAAGATGCCACCTTTGGGTTAGTAGAACAGTGCTCAACTCATTTTCAAAGGGATTATAACCACAGGCATGCAAGTTAGTATTTATAACTCAATTCAATCTGTAACGGTAACCAAATATACAAATCTAAGGGACAAAGAAGGCCCTTCGACTTTCAAGATACCCTCTATTTTGACATTATGCAAGTCACAACTAAAGGAAATAAGTAGAGAAGTTGAATACATGAGGAAAACACTTACTATATCTTGGCAAATGTAGCCAATAGCTTCCAACGTCGACTCTTTCATGTGCTCTGTGCTGTTGGGATTTGTAACATTGGCCACTAGCTGAGGAATGAGTTCTGGCCATTGGTTCACCGGTATCTCTGCACAAGCAATACCAGCCACACACTGAGAGGCTGAACTAGGCCGGTAGGTTTCTGTCCCCAGAGTCTGCAAAACCTGCAAAAATTTTTTTAAATAGAAAAACATTAATTTTGTCTATTGGAGTATATTTTTGTCTACTTACTTTCACTGCTGCTGGACTGGCACCAACTTCTAAGTGATCTTCCATGGGGTTTCAGAGGCAGTAACTGCAAAGGTGAAGGCTGCCCAATTTTCTCCTTTGGACAAGTTGGTGGATTCTAATTGTCTGCTTTTGGGTTGGCAGCAAAACTCCTTACCAACTTGCCACCAGAGCTTTCTACTTGCTTATTACACATTTTATATCAATTGTTGTTAGGGACCATGGAGTCAAGTGGAACTCATAGTGATTCAATGAACAATGTCCTATACTGTGCCATCCTCACCACCTCTGATATACTTTGAGCCCATTTTTAGTCACTGTGGTAATCTACCTCCACGAAGGTCTTCCTTTCTTTCACTAGCCTTTTTAAACATGTCCTTTTCCAAAGACTGGCCTCTCTTAACAACATGCCCAAATTATGTGAGACAAAGCCTCTAAAAGCCTTTTATGCCACTAAGGAACATCCTGGTTACACTTTCTCAAATACAGTCATCTCTATTTTTTAAACCAATCAGCCTCAGTACCAACTGCTATTAATCCACACAGTACCAATCCACACTACTCCAGGGCTAAAACCAAAGCCAGGCAGCCATGCTTCCAAACAGAATTCTGTGTAGCCTTACAACTCACCTCAAGGCAAGGTGAGAAACCAGTAGCAAAGAGAAAACATTGAAAGAGCAGGGTCTGGGCGACTATATTTAATGTTCAGGCTCTTTGTTGGTGGTATGCTGAAGGTTATCTGTAGTCTCAAATTGTGTTTTATAAACAACTGTGGAAGTGCTAAAAGGAAGCCAGTTAAGGAGTACTCAGGTGGATCTGATAACAAAGATCTTGGCCAACCAAGTAACACCACCAAATGCTGAAACAAAATTACTGATATTAACGTACCTACAAACTAACCTTTATTTAACTTTCAATCTGAAAGGATTTTGTTAGCCCAAAGAATTTTCTTCTTCTATCATCAAAGAGCAAGAACTGAACAGAACATACCTTATTTGGAATGGTAACTATTAATCTACCCAAATTTTCACATAAAGTCACAGGTTTTAAGAAAGATGAAGATACAACTGATCTAGGGTTAATTATTACCATGATCATTTAATTCAGTCAATGAACTCACCAAGAACCAACAGTCCACTCAAAAGTCAAGCAGTTAACTGTGGCACAGACAAAGGACAAAGAGTAGCTGCCAAATATTCAAGCCAGCTCTGCTGACTTGGTCAGGTCACTTAGTACTGTGCTTTGCAGCTAGTGGCTAATAATGAACCCAGCCTCTTTCCACATTATATTGTGTTATTATTCCTGCCCATTCCCACTAACTGCCTTTACCATTGAATCTGATCCTAGGTTTACATTTTCTCCTTCAAATTAATTCTACAAGATCCTTACTATTACTCAATGAATTTAAGAGACTACGGATAGCTCCTGAGAATTTAGGGGCTGGGGAAGTGGGGTACAAATAACAAGTCTTATTTATTGGAATAAAACGTGTTTCAATGTAAAATAAAAACCCAAAAACCTATCATTAGAGAGATTATCAGACAAAGGGTTTGGTGAGGTGTTTTGTTATACAAAGATTCACTCATGCTTATATAAATTCTCTGCCCAAATAAAATCCTTAAAAAAAAAAAAAATCTCAATTATTATGTAATTTGAAAGAAATGAGTAAATTTGGGCATTTCAGCCACCAAGATGATAGACTAAATTCCACTTGTGTACCAGCTGTAACAATGGGCTCAAATATATCCGAAGATGGCACAGGCTTGAATGCCATTTTTTTTAAATTTGTAAAGGCTCTGAGAGTTTGAACTGAATTGACAACAAGAACATAATAAATAAAATTCAACTTATGGGAATGTGCTCAAGATGAAGGGTATTAAAATGTTATTACATAAGCAGAGTCTATCTAGTAGAACAACACTAGATATTTCAAGAGTCAAAATAAGCTGGTTTTTTCTAGTTCCCAGTTGTGAGCATTCCCATTTAAGATTAGCATGAGGGGAAGATAAGAAAGAGAAGTTGTACCCGTAAGGGTTTACTACTTTTTTACCGAATGCTGATATACTTGGAACTAGGAAATGGCACGTAAGCTGCATTACTTCGACATGAATGTGTATATACACAGTGATCTATTAGCTTCCTTTTAGAGATCAAAGATCAACTCACTAACATCTGTCCATATATTCTGAATTCTTTGCTTCATCTAGAACTTCACATTCCTAACCTAATAAATCCCAAGATGTGAATGATTAAACAACAACAAAAATCAATGCCCCCAAGCTTACTGCCCTCAAGTGGATTCCAACTATGGTAACCTTTTATTAGGTTTTCAAGGCCATAAATCTTTATAAAACAGTCTTTCTCCCTAGTAGTTATAGGATTTGAACCACCAACCTTTCAGTTTCTGGCCTACCAAGTAATACATGACACCTCTAAAACTCCTTAAAGAGCAAGGAATTTACTTTTCCTCAAATACTAGGAAAACATAGTATCTCACTTCTCTAATGTTTCGAACACACATATGATCCTAATGAGCTTTCTCATAATTTGCTGAGTAAAAAGCACCACAAAAGAACGGAGACAATTTCTCTGTGGCTCTACACAGTGATATGCATACACCATGAAGAAAACATTTCCCACAATAGAAGCTGAACAAGAACTAGGATGAATCACTTAGAAAGGCATCTTTGAAAATATTCCTGGGTCTTACTCCAAGTCTATCAAAGAAGAAGAACACCGGAGCTTAGCTGTGCTTATTAACAAATTCCCTAAATGATCCCAAGCTAGCTAGAGTTTGAAACAATCAACTTGTATCACCAATTCAAAAAGATTACAAATTCCTTTAATTGTCAATTCTGGCACATAATTAAACTTTTCCAAAGTCCATACTAATTACCCGTCCAAAGAGTTCCAATCTGTGAATGGGACTGGATAAACAATAATGTTCTCAATTTTCCTAGACTTAAATACAATTTACACATCTTCAAGTAAAACCTACATCTCAGAAACCTGTCACACACACTATCAGCTCTAATGCATGCAAATGACAGAAGAATTAACAGGTATTTCTTGTTCCCTAGGTAATATGGCCAAATGGAGGCAAAAATTACTTACATAGTTCTTAATTTCCCGTCGAGCATTAGCATCAATAGCAAGCCATCTCTGCTGATATTGTGCCTTGATATCTGGATCCTTAGATGTCAAAGAGTTCTTGATTTGTAAACCAGCTGCAACTCTGGCAACCTGACTGTTTCCTGGATTTGCCAGCACTCTGGACAGTTCCACAAGGAAAGTGGGCTGTTAAGAACAGACATATACACGTGACTTCAAACACTGAAGAATTTCAACAATAAAGGTTAACAACATGACACCAAATTGATGAAAAGCGCCTTTTTTTTAAGAATAAAGCACCAAAAAAAAAAAAAAAGAATAAAGCACCAACGTCTCAGAAAATGACCCCAAAATAGCTACCTATTATAAACTCATCCATTTTCTCAAGAAACTGTAAACACAAGTTGTAACTTTAATATATGTTCTAATAATTCTATCAAACTCCCAGAATTAAAACAAACCTACCTATCTGAACCAATTCATTTTTCCACATATACTACAATGTCCCTACAAAGGTGTCTCGTATTCAATAAACGTTTACTAAGTAAATATGATAGGGTAGAAAGTAAAATGGTTTTTCATGGGTGATTTTCACTCTGCAGGAGAAAAAAAAGGCAGATTGCTCCCATTAAGACATACAGCCTAGGAGAGTCACTGGAGAGGTGCTGAATCAAAACTGACTCCAATGGAGTGGGTTTGATTTCCATTTTGAACATGAATTGTACACTAAACATAAGAGAGTCTTAAAAGGCACATTTAATTTTTTGTAACGCACAGGTCCCAAAAGATATTTTATTTTTAAAAAATTTTAGTATACATTCTCTTTTCTCAAAAAAAGGTTTGATCAAATAGAAAGGTTAACAGAGAAAGAAAAAAAGTACCTTCTTACCACTAACAAATTAATATTACACACCTGAAATACTAATCCCATCCTAAGACAGTTTTAGAAAACTCTTGCTCGTTTTGTACTACTGAACATCTAAATGTAAAAGGGATCGTGCAAATTGGCAGAAACAAAATATTTCAAATGGAATACTATGTTTATATTAAAGAAATAGATTTCTTCGGGAAAGCAAAGTGCCACTAGTGAAAATCAGCACTTAGTATTTCACTGTGGATAACCCAAAAGAACACATCTCCTTAGCTTTGTCTGTATATATCCTTATTACCTTTACAAAATGTCAAGTATCAGCTACTCTTCTCTCTGCTCCTGTCCCCACAACAGGACAAGTGACTGGTACATAAGTTGCAGAAACCAATCCAAATCACATCTTTACGCAACTAATTAGTGCCTATACTTTTTTCTCCTTGTGCTTTTTGTATTTAAAAACATGATGAATGAGAACTCTCCTCTGTGATTTCATAAGGAAATGGGCCCAATCTCAAGAATGAGCGCCAGCCTGTCGTTTGGGTGCAAATTACTAGATTAAGTCTCTGCTAAAGGAGGTGTATGTAAAAAAGAACCCACCACCCCACGGAAACCTAGGAGACGAGTAAGAGGAAGAAACAGCAATGGGAGTAGGTTAAGAGACATTTGGGACCAGTTCAAGCCCTGAGCAGAGACCAAGCGAGGTGGGAAAGCGTAAGCTCAGGGAAGTAGGTGGAGATAACCACAGGGGCCACGAGACACGAAGGAGAAGCCGGCCGAGGTTAGGACACCGCTGGCAGCTGGGCCCCAAGCGTCCACATGGCCCCTAGGCCCGGCTCCCCCACCCCCACCCGTGCTGAACACGCAGCGCCGCGCAACCTAACTTCCCTTTCCTCCCTCCCGCCGCACCGCCGCCCTCAGCCCGCGCGACGATTGGGCCGCAGTCACCCCGGCGAGGCGCGCCATTGGCCAGCCGCCGGTGCCTAGGGCGGGACACACCCACCGGCTTCCCGATGGCGGGGTTAGGTTGGACCGGGTGGGGGGGAGGGGGACGGGATGGGGCGGGGTGGGTTCCCGAGGCCTGGGCCTCTGGGAGGGCGGGAAGGCCCCGGACGCAGGGGATGGGGAAGACGGCCGGATGGGGACAGTGGGGTGGTACGCACCAGGTTCTCTACCGCCGCACGCTCCAGGAACTTCTGCGCTGCTTCTAGTTCAAGCCGATCTAGGGGGGGAAGGAAAGTAGGAAAGGGGACAGGGTCAGAGGGGCCAAGGCCTCCCTTCCCCCCACCCCAAATCACCGCAGTCAGACCCCCTAGCCCCGCGTCTTACCGGGAGACACGGTCTTCTCGAGGATAGTAATCAGCTCCATGGCGGAGGTGATGGTGGTGGCGACTGCTGGTAAAACGACGGTCCGGCTTTTCGGGCGGCAGCTCTAACTGGGGCTGGGGGTTGGGGGGTCGGGTGGGAAGGGAGGGTGGGGTGGGGGGCGGGGGTCACCACAAGCCCATTCACTGGTTCCCTCTGGCTAGTCGCTCTGGTCCTCCTTCCTTCACTTTCTTCCTTGTCAATGTGTTGCTGGGTGCGGCGGCAACTGCTTCTCTAACGGTAGAAGAGGGACCCCGGGGGCAGCTCAGAGCGCGGCTGGTGCTCGGGTGGCGGAGGGAGAAAGAAGGAAGGCAGGCAGTAAGTGAACGGCGGCTCGCAGGGAGGGAGAGAGGGAGGCGGAGGGATATTCGGGCCGGACCTCTCCGCCGCGGCACCGCGCTCCACGTCAATTGGCTGCCGCCGTGTCCACGCGGAAGCCCCAATTGGCCCCGCGGTTCTCGCTGAAGGGCCGCCTTCCACCGATTCGTCTGCTGGTTTCAAGGCCCAGGTTGGCTGGGCGGGCAGTGGAATAGGACGCGCGTATTGGCCTGGGAGGTGGATTGGGTGGGGCAGGTTTAAGCCGGCCATTGATTGGGTTCGCTTGGCAAAGGCTGTGAGTTCAGACTGGCTGAACTTTGGGAGGAGGGTGGGCCAAAGGCAAGGCTTCGAGACTGTGATTGGCTATGATAATAGACGTTGGTAGGCTAAGGCGCTCGGGAGAACTGGGCAGGAGAGTTCGGGGTCGGGTCCACGGAAAGGCGGGAGGCGCTGCACCGTTTCAGGGGCCCGCGCGGGGCAAGATGGGACGCCTCTGGGAAGGGGCGGGGCAGCGTTGAGACCGCGTAGAGCTGCGGTTAGGGAGGCTAACTCCAAGGTCTAGAAGAGTGAAGGCTTGCGTGGCCTGAGCGGGGGAGAGGGGGAACATTAAAAGCCCAGTAGTGTGCCTACAGGAAGTTAGCTGCCTTAGTAGCTAGGACATACTTAGTACCTAAGTCTAGTCTGGCAAGAATCTTGTTCAACTTCCAATATGTAATTGTACAAACTGAGGCCCAGAAAGGGTACGGAACTTGTCCAAGGTCACGCAGCCACTGAGTGATCTGATTGAAACTGCTCTAAGGCTCCTGACTACTCTTGCCCCTGCAGTTATTTCTGCTCTTAGGAGACGAGCTAATGCATGCCCTAGCGCCTATGGAGGCATGAGACCGGAGGAGATGGTCCATCTTTCTGCCGTGCAGCAGCTGGTAGATTCGAACAGCTTGCCTTCAGGTTGGCAGCGCAGTTCCTTATCACTGGTCACAGAGCTTCCTGTGTTGTTAGAACGCCTAATTAAAATCACGTGGACTTTTGGATTCCACTTTGGCCCCCGGTTGTAGCTACCAGGTGCTGAAATAGCAATACATTTCATTTCATCCTCCAAAGATACCTCTATAAAGACACAACCACAAAATGGAATATGTGCACGACCATAGAAGATTGTGATTTTTAGCCTTTTTAATTTACGGACATTGGGGGAAACGAAGGAAAATCTTTCCTTAGCAAAATAGTTAAAATGTGCATTTAGAGGGTTGTGTTTGTTTTTTAATTCCCTGACAATAGTAATGAATCCTAGATTCATAAGTTCCCTGCACATATTGATTATATCGTTTGTTGAGTTTACCAGCTGCTCCCAGAGAGAAAGATGTGACAGTCTACTTCCTTAAAGATTACAGATTAGGAAACTCTCTGGGCCGGTTCAACTCTGTCTGAGTGGACTCAATGACAACTGGTTTTCAGATTATGCTAGCAGTAATTTATAGTTTTGTGTCACTCCAATATTCCTTCAGCCCTCCAGCCTGAGCCACCTTTTCTGCTCGACATCAGGCATAATACCAAAAGCCAAACTAACTGCCTTGTAGACAATTCCAAATCATACCAACGTTATAGAAAATCCCCATAGGATTTTCAGGGCTGTGGATCTTCTTGAGAGTACAGTCCTCCATCTTTCCTTCTTGGATTTGCTGGTGGTTTCTAGCTGCAAACCTTTTGGTTAACAGACCAGTGCTCAATCCACTGTACCACCAGGACTCCTGTAATAATACTGGAAAGGGCAAAATGATTTTTAATGTTGTTAGTTGCCACTGACTTGGTGCCAGGTCATGATGACCCTAGGTACTTAGTTTCTCTGAAAACAAAAAAAATGCCTTCAAGGACTGCAGAGATTAAGGCTATATACAATAAGGAGTTGACCAGATATTGTAATTAATTGGATTCATCAGTTGAGTTAATATTATAAAATGTATATGAATGGAAGCCCAACATGATTTATGAACTGTCACACAAATACATTAAAAGAAAGTAAAAGTAACACAACTTGAAAAACTCAAGCATAAAGTAGAGGAAGAGGTGTCCTAGGAAGGAGCTATCACAGAGGGCTTCTAGAAAGACGGTATCCCCTCCTTTCCTTGAAATAAGGGTTCTATTTTGATTAGATGAAGGGCTTTATTTTATTATAGCAATAGTTAAGATGTTAGGTGATAAAGGACTGAACTAGAGTCAGAAGGCACAATTAGAGGAAAGGAGAATCAATAAAATTGATGAGTAAACTCCATCAGTGATTGATTAAAGGAAAGGAAATGATCAGAGATGAATCCCAGATGTCTCCAGCTTGAATATTTGATAGACTGGGTAATTATAAAAACAAAGTCAAGTCTTGCAAGTGGTTTGGTGAAGGAAGTTGGAGAAGAGGTGAAACCCAGTTTTATAATGCTTTTGTTTTGTTTTGTTTTTATAGTCAATGATACATAAACCATTGTATCTAAATTCTTTCCCCCCCTTTTTTAATTTATTATTAATTTCAATGAAAATTTACAGAGACTTTGGATTTCCATTCATTCATTGTTACACTTTCCTCCCTTCCCAACCCTCGCCCCTAGTACACTACCCTCATGGAAAAGTAAAAGAAAAATTCTTTCATTGTTTTACAATCCTTCCCCTTATATACTGGTTCACTCTACTATACAGCCTTTGCTCTGGACTTCTGTTATGACAAAAATACCTAATCACATATCCCTCTTAAAGAGTTTTCTCCCTCATCTGTTTCAATGCATTGGACCCAATTATTGAACCCATCTTTCTCAGTCTCCCCCTGAGTCTCCCTTTTTCTCAGTCCTGTTTTACAACAGTGGCACAATACAGTAGTTGTCCTTTTGTGGCTGAGATACTTCACTCAGCATAATTTCCTCCAAGGTCACTCATTTTGAATAATACTGCATGAGTTCCTTGTTTTTTAATGCAGCATAGTATTATATTGTGTGAATATACCACAGCTTCTCTATCCATTCGTTTGTTGATGGGCGCTTAGGTTGTTTCCAACTCCTTGCTATTGTAAACAAAGCCGCGATAAACATGGGTGTGCATATATCTGCTTGGATATCAGTTATGGTCTCTTTGGGGTATATTCCCAGTAGTGGAATTGCTGGTCAAATGGTATTTCTGTTTGCAACTTTTTGAGGAGGCTTTTTTTTTTATCTTCCATCTTTATAGCTATACTGAGAGAAAAGCTGATGCTTAGAGGAAAAAAAATTAGAAGCCAGTAATTGAGACTGTAACATATAAAGAGAGAGAAAAGCAGAAGATTAGGAAGTGGAAATAGAGTTCCCAAATAGAAGGTACAGCAGATGATTTGAACCCCTACTTTTGTGTTGGCAGTACAATTCCTGAGTGCTAAGCCACTAGAGCTCTCTTAAGAGAAGGAACAAGAAAAGGTAGAAAGAATACAGAAGCATGGATTGTTTTTAGTTAGGCTAGCCTGGATCTCAATATGACCGGAATCCATCAGTCAATATTCATTTATGGTGATCCTATAGATCTCATATATAAGTCTTGTGTTCCTGTGCATTTCAGTGACCAATTTTGAGAAGTAAATTGCCAGACATTGCTTCCAAGGCATCTTTAGATATACTCAACTCTTGGGCTCAGCTGTTTATACTACCCAAAGATGCCCAAGCCCTAATCTCCAGAACCTGTGAATATGGAGTAGGCTAATTACACGGCAAAAGGAACTTAGCAGATGTGATTGAAGGATTTTGGGTTGGGAGATCATCTTGGTGAGCCCAGTGTCCTTGTATGGAAGAGGAAGGTCCAAGTCGGAGAAGATCCTGTGATGGCTGAAGTTAGAGTGAGGAATGACCAAGGACTACGTGGGTAGCCTCTAAAGTTGGAATGGCAAGGAAGGGATTGTCCTGAAAAGCTGCCAGAAGGAACTCATCTCAGCCTATTTTAGACTTAAAACCTCTGGAAATTCAAGAATAAATTGGTGTTGCTTCAAGTCAGTGAGGCTGTGGTAAATATTTACAAGTCACTCAGTCATTGCTTTGGAGTTGGAACTGACTCATAGCTGATCCTCCAGTGGGGGTTTGGAGACTAATTGCACTGATGGATTCAAATCACTGGAGAGGCACCACCTTTGGGTCAGTAATATGACTCCCTGAGGGCTAGGTTGCCAGAGCTCCCTAAATAGTTACTACAGAAATAGGAAAAAGAAATCTTCTCCCATGTGATGTACAGTCCCTGAAAACCTGCTGGAGGGTCAACTATGAGTTGGTTCTGATTTGGTGGTACGTAACAATGACAATATATTTATATCTATAAATTTTTACCATTATACAAAGTTCTTTCACATATATCTAATTCTATCTTCAATAGTTAAAAATATTAAGTTGTTATTGGGTTCTGTGGAGTTGGACTAACCCATTGCCGACCCTCCAGCAGGTTTTTAAAAGCTATAAACTGCATGGAGGGAGATTATCCATCCTTCTCCATTAGAGCAGCTGGTGGATTTAAACTGATTACAATGCAATCTCTTACCCACTGAGAGACCCAAGGAAACTAATTCAGTAGTTGACAATTAGATTCTTTCTCCCTTTTCATAGCTGACCCTCCATTGGGTTTTCAGAGACTGTAAATTGAATGGTAAGAGATTGCCCATATTTTTCCCACACTGGTTTTCCCAAAACCGGTGGATTTGAACCATCCGCCTTTGTGTTGGCCGCCAACTGACCACTGATTTGGCCACCAGAGTTCTCCCATTTGATAATTAGGAGCAACTTAAATATATAATAATAATCTATGATTCTAACTTGTAAGTGACCATCACTTTCCAAGGATGTAAATCATCTGGGAGGAAGACTGCCCATCCTTCTCCCTTGGAAGGTCTTGTGAGTTTGAACTGCTAGAGGAGTGTGCCATTTGCTTGAGCAGTACCGCTATCTATGGATTATTCATTCCACCACCAGAGCTCCTTTGTATCCATGGTAATATGGTACTTCCTTATATAGTCTATTAAAATTACAATTAGTCATTAAGAATTGTGCTCCCAAAGATTGTTTAATCATGTAGAAAATGTTCTCAATATATTGCTAAAAGAAAAACAAATCACAGTATGTTAGACATATATGTTAAAAACCGTTTAAGCGGTGATTATGAGGATGACACAAAGTTGGGCAAGATCTTGACCTGTTGAATATAGGGTCACTATGTGTTGGAATCAACTCCAGCAAGAATAAAAGTGTAATACAAACCCATTGTGTTTTGGTTGATTCTGACTTGTTAGGTGCCATCAAACTGGTTCTGACTCATAGTGACCGTTTGTACAGCAGAACACCACCAGCCTGGTCTTGTGCCAGCTGCAATCCCTGCTACTGCTGCTGGGGACAGTTGCCTAGGGTAACATTAGTGGAGGTCAGACTGGCCTGCCCCTATGCTGCCAATATTTGTTTTTAAACACATGGCTTGGGTCAAGTGCACCTTAATTTTCAGATTATCATCATCCTCATTAGCACTTTGAAAAGGTTTTTGGTAGCAAATTTGCCCAATTCAATGCATTTTGATTTCCATGGGCATTGATTGTGGATGCAAGTAAAATGGCATCCTTAACAACTTTAATAATTTTCTTCCTTTTCCATGATGTTTCTTAATAGTCCATATGTGAAGATTATTCATATTATTTGGGGATCAGTTCTGACTCACAGGTACCTTCTAAGACCCTATAAGCCACCCAAACAGTAGAAGTACCTTATCGAGCTTCCAAGACTGAAAATTTTTTTTCATGCCTGTCAAACCCTTTCTTTTTTTTTTTATTATTGAAATTTTAAATGAAAGTTTATAAAGAACTTGGATTTCCAATCCTTCATTGTTGCAAGACTGTAAATATTTTTTTTATTTTAGGTATTAAAATTATTGTTTATTTAAACAAGTGAATGAGGCTTTATTAGTTATAATCACACAAGTATCAGATGTTTTTAATTATATGCAGATTTATATAGAGATTAATGTTTAAATTTATTTTTTTAATTTTATATGGATTTAATTTAAGAACTAGCTGTTGGCAAAGGACTAAATCTTTAAGGAAGCTGGCAACTGGCACTTTCTTCAGAGCAGCTGATGACTTTAAATGGCCAGAGTTTCAGCTAGGGACCATTCACTTTAATCATTGCACTGTGAAGTCCTCTTTATATAATACAGGTCAGTTTAAAAAGTTCTGCAGAGTGTACACAGGGTATCTTGTTTAAAAAAGCAAACAGAAACATGTTATATCTGCATATCAAAAACAAGGAAAAAAGACTTGAAATGGATAAACTAAATATTTAACATGGCTGCCTCTGAATTTTATTTTTCTGTGTATTCCACATTTTCTCTAATTAACAGATATTGCATTTTTATCTTTAAATATTTTTAGATTTTATTACATATCATATTGTATTTTAATTCTTAAAAAACACTTCAATGATGCTCTGGTATAGTCTATAGCATGTTGCTCTGCTAACACAACATTGTAAATCATCTGGTAAAAGGAATGGAGGAAATTTTCAAAATGGATTTAGTACAGCAAATCTTCTGTAATCAATTAACCAATTTTTTGAAAACAAATGATAATTTTATTTCTAAACTGTAATTAAAAGACATATTGCAATGGGAAAGTCTGCTGTTAGGGACCTCTCCAAAGTACTGAAGAGCAATGGTGTCTCTCTGGAGACTAAGATGCATCTGATACAGGTCATGGTCTTTGCAATCACTTGTTATGCATCAGAGAGTTGGACAATGACTAGGGAGGATAGAAGAAGAATTGATGCCGTCGAGCTGTGGTGCTGGAGAAGAGTATTGAATGTACCGTGGACTGCTAGGAAAACAAACAGGTTCTTCCAGGAGAGGGTTCACCCGGGATGCTCCTTATAGGCAAGGATTCTGAGGCTTTGTCTGACATACTTTGAACATGTTGTAAGGAGGGACCAGCCCTTGGAGAGGGACATCATGTTTGGGAGGGTGGAGGGATGGCGCAAGAGAGGAAGACCCTCTATGAGGTGGATTGATTCAGTGACTGGGGTAATCGGGATGGATGTATCCGAGACAGTGCGATTGGCACAGGACAGAGCAGAGTTTAGGGCTGTTGTACATAGGGTTTTTATGACTCACAAGCGACTCGACGGCACATAACAACAACAACAAACTGTATCCCTTTCTAAGCAGAAAGGGAATAACATTATTGGAGAGGTGAAGGGAAGAGAGATAGACTACTGTATTGGGGAGCTAAATGGAAAGAAAAGGGGGAGGAAAAGCAAGACCCAAAAGGCAAAACTTCTTGAATCCCAACCTGGGATTGGAGGGGAGGTGATTAATGACTTCCCACCTCCACTCTTGCACCCTCCTTTTCTGCCAAGAAGCTGAATTTGAAGTCAAACACCTTTAGCAGAGTTATATACCAAATAGTCCATAACCTACTTCACTTGATCTTTTCCTAATTATCAAAGTAATACATACCCTTCACTGTAGACACTTGGGAAAATGTCAAAAGATGTAAAAGTCATAGCCTGTTGTTTTGTTGTTGTTGTTGTTGTTGTTGTTGTTAGGTACCATCAAGTCGAAGAACCCTATGAACAACAGGCCTTGAGCCCTGTCCTATCCTGTGTCATCCTCATCATCATCTCTGACTCACTTAAGCCCGTTGCTGTAGACATTGTGTCAATCCATCTCTCACATTGATTCCTGGAGCCTTATTTTTTGCCAATGCCTCCAGTGCCTTCGTTACCATTGGCTCTTGTTCATATAGTACTTTCTGAACTTTTTTAGTTGGCCAGTTCTTTTTTGGTACTGTGACTCCGTCTATTCCTTCCATTTGTTTACTTTTGATGCTTCCTGAATCATTCAAGATTGTGCTCATAACATCTCTCAGTATTGCAACTTGAGGTTTGAATTTGTTTTTCATTTCTTTCAGCTTGAGAAATGCCCAGTAAGTTCTTCCCTTTTATGTTCCAACTCCTCCTACTCTTTCCGCATTTTGCTGTAATATTTTGCTTTGTCTTCTTGATCTGCCCTTTGGAGTCTTCTGTTCAGCTCTTTTACTTTGGCATCTCTTTTTGTTTTAGATTCTCGACTCTCTAATGCAATTTTCATAGTCTCTTCTGACATCCTTTTTGGTTTTTCTTTCTCTTCTTTGTTAATGACATTTTGCTCTCTTCATGGATGATAGATAGCCTTGATGTCATCCCACAGTTCCTCTGGTCTTCAGTCATTGGCTCAATACGTCAAACCTACTCTTTAAATGATTCTTAAATTCAGGTGGAATAGACTCAAGGTCATATTTTTTGTTTTTGTGGACTTGTTTTAATTTTCTTTCTTTTCTTTTGTTGTTGTGTGCCATCGAATCAGATCCAACTGACATACGAGGAGGAGATTGCCTCTCCTTCTCCAGTGGTGCTCTGGTGGATTTGAACCATGTGCCTTCAGGATTGCAGTGCAGCTTCTTGCCACTAGGCCACCAGAGCTCCCTTTGTTTTCATTTTCTTAAGCTTCAATTTGAATTTGCACATGGTCTTTTCCACACTCAGCACCTGTTTGTAACTGCTGATATGAGCTTCTCCAATGATTGTTTCTATAAATAGTCAATCTAATTTTTGTGTGGTCCAGGTGAGGTCCATGTGAGGCCCATGTGTAAAGTCTTTTTTATGGGTTTGTTTTTTTAAAATATTTGCTATGCTCGCCATCCATCATGGTTTTACTTATTGACCTAGTGGTGAGGTTTCTTTTGTTTGTTTTCTTGATTTGTGATGTACTCAATACTGAAGGCTGAAGTCTGATATTCTGCAGTAAGTGCTTCAAGGCACTTTTTTACAAGTACAATTATGCTATTTGAATAACTAATATTATTGATTAATCTTCCCTTCCATCCTTATACCACATCCCTCTTCTATAGCCTAGCATTTCAGATTATTTTTCTCAGAATACAGATTGAATAGGTATGGACAAAGGATACAATTCTGACACCTTTGCTGCTTTTAAATCATACAATGTTACTTAGTTCTGTTCAGACAACTGCTTCTTGATCTAGGTACAGTCTGTGCATGAGTACAATTAATTGTTTTGGAGTTATTCTTATCAATGTTAGCCACAATTTGTTATGATCAGCATAGTCAAATGATTTTGCATTGTCAATAAAAGATGAGTAAATAAAAAAATTGCTATGAATAAATCCCTGAATGTACAAAATTTAGTCCTAAATGTCCAGCCTCATTGCTGTTACCAAGCCCATAATTTCTAACTGCCATTCCTTCTTTGTTTCCAACTTTTGTATTCCAGTCACCAATAATTACTGATGCATTTTCATTGCATGTTTGGCTAATTTCAGACTGCAAAAATTGGTAGAACTCCCCAGCTTCCTCTTCTTTGACTTCAGTTGTTGGTGCATATATTTGTATAATAGTCATAATGGCTAGTATCCTACCACTTTATAATAGAGTAAATCAAAACTATCATGAGCTAGCATTTCACACCTGCAAAAATGATGCTGATCAAAAACACAGGAAAAAACAAATGCTGACAAGGTTGTAGGGAGATTAGAACTCTTTTTCCCTCCAACCTCAGCTTTTTATTTTTTTAATTTATTACAAAAGGGGTTTAGTAAAAAAGATCAAATCTCACGTTATCATCAGACTCTTCAGATTATTCTTTCGTTACTTCCACTTTCTTCTCAGCTGCAGTAGAAGGGATGGGTCCTCCAGCCCATGCAGCACTGGCTTATGGGGAAGACCTACTGGCACCCACCCTATGAGGCTCCAAATGTTGACATTTGCCAGGACTTTTGCAAACAGACAAGGCCAGAAAGGTTCAGCATTTACACCAGCAGCCTTAATGAGGGCAAAAATTTTATCTTCCTGATGGTCACCTCAGCGTTGTGCAAGATGAAGGCTGAGTCGATGCTGGTGAGCCCAGAGACTGAAGCCATGGTGTGGTGATGCTAGGCTGACAGCTGCAGCCTTAGCTTCCTCCAAAGAACCGAACACCTTAGTGGCAACTCAGAAAAGGGCGAGATTAGAACTCTTAAACATTGCTGCTGAGATTGTAAAAAAATGGTACAACCACTATAGGAAATGGTTCAGTACTTCCTCAAAAAGCTAGAAATTAGTATACATCTTACTGATATAAGATCAGTAACACAAATAGACATATGTATACCCATATTCCTAACAGCATTATTCACAGTGGAGAAAATGGAGACAATGGGGAGTAAAAGGAAAAAACCCTAAATGTCCATCAGTGAATGAGTAGATAAAATGTGATACAGACACACAATAGAATATTATGCAACAATAAAGAATAATGACAGTTCTGAGAAACACAGTTTGTGTTAACATGGAGGACAATATGCTGAATGAAATAAAGGACATAAGGACAAATAGTATATAATATCACCTTTTAAAAAGAGGCAAGAAGCAACTGTCTTTGATAATAACCAGAAATGAGGGAGGAAAAGAGAAGGAATCACCATATAGTAGATATGTGTGAATTCAGCAATGACAATATAAAGGACAGCACAGTGAATTGAAGTGAATGACCCAAGAAGCAACAATTTTGAAGAAATACATAACCTGGGAGAGACTGAAGAACATTATGCTGAGTGAACCAACTCAGTTTCATAAGGACAAATACGGTCTACAACCATTATTGCAAAAATAGAAGGATAACTTGTATGGGGATCCAAAGAGGCAAGGTGTCTGAGCAGAGGGGTGAGGATGGGTAGGGGTGAAACCACAGGGTTGCACAATTTGGTGGGTGGAGGGAGGGAGTGGATGAAATGGGAAAGGTCCAGTAGGGACCTGCAAAGACAGGATAATGGTGGGCATAGTCCAAAGGTGATTAATTTTATAAAACATAGTGAATGGGAATGATTATATTAAACACAATATGAATGAGGCATAGTGTGAAACAATGTATACAAACTTTTTCAAGTAAACCAATATAAAATAATAAATTAAAAAGACAGGGAAAAAAAGTAAATGACCCAGCAGCAATAGCAAAGTTCAACAGGGAAGCAAACAACAAATCCTGGTGAGCTTGAGGAGAGATTGGAACTCGTCTTCACTGTTGGTGGGAATGTAAAATGGTACTGCTACTATGGTAGACAGTCTGACACTTTCTGAAAAAGTTGGAAATAGAAATATCATTTGATTCAGCTATTCCACCACTGGGAATATACCCTAAAGAGAGCCATTACTCAAGCAGATGTATGTACACACGTATTTATTGCTGCATTATAGTAAAGAGATGGAAGCAACCTAAGTACTTAACAAATGGATGCATAGAAAAACTGTGGTATATTCACAAATGGAATATTATGCATCACTGAAAAACAATGAAATTATAAAACATTACACAACATGGGGGGAGATTCATTAAAAAGACCGGACCTACTGAAGTGACGGAGACTGGAAGGAGCCCTGACATTATCAGCCCAAAACGTCTTTTTAACCTAGAACTTATTCCTGGAGGTTACCATTAAGCCAAATAGTAAATTGATTTAAAAAAGAAATCATAATATCCACAAGGAATGCTCTCCTTAGAACAGTCATCTCTATTGGGATGAAATGGACAGCATTTCCCAAAAAGCGTAGTATAAGAAGGCAAGGAATGGCAGGGAGACAGGAGGGATGGGAATGGGGGAAAGGACATGAAATGGGGTCAGTGCTGACACATTGCAGGGTTAGTAACCACCGTTACAAAACAACTTGTGCACAGATTGTTGAATAAAAACATTAAGCAACAACAACAAAACACAACTCAGCTGCAAATCAAGGCTAAATCCTCAGGGATCCTTTCGGAATTGGCTTCCTTTTGGTCAGTTAAAGTGCAGGGTTTTTCTTGCATTTGGTTTTTAGTATTTATTCTTTTGTCCAACATACCTTTCAGAGGCAAACTCTCAAATCCAGTTTTTAATCTAGATTTTAAAACAAATGTATGAAAGAAAAAGGAATGTGTACAGGATGAGAAAAATGCATGATCTGGTGGGAAAAACCACAAATACCACCCCCTCAACAACAATAACAACAACCCAACCAAACTTATGGAGCAGTTGTGCTCTGACACTTCTGGGCTCACCATGAATGCTTGGATCGAAATTGACTTTTCGTGAATGAGAAAAAAACTCCCAAAAAACAAACACCTGCACCACAACAAGATAAAGGTAAACAATCCAGTTGAAAAATGGGCACAGGATATTAACAGACATTTCACCATAGAAGACATTCAGATGGCCAACAAGCACATGAAGAAATGTTCAAAATCCCTAGCTCTAAGAGAGATGCAAATCAAAACAACTATGAGATATCATCTCACCCCAGTCAGAATTGCAAAATTAACAGAACAACAAGCAACAAATGCTGGCGAGGTTGTTGAGAAACTGGAACTCTTATTCATTGTTGGTGGAAGTGTAAAATGGTGCAACCACTGTGGAAGGTGGTATGGCACTTTCTCAAAAAGTTGCAAATAGGAGCTCTGGTGGCAAGAAGCTGCACTGCAATCCCGGAGGTACATGGTTCGAGTCCACCAGATGCTCTGCTGGAGAAGGAGGGGCAATCTCCTCCTGTACCAGTCAGATCCAATTTGACGGTACACACACACAAAAATAATAAAGTTAAATTAAAAAAAAGTTGCAAATAGAGATACCATTCGACCCAGCAATTCCACTACTGGGAATATACCTCAAAGAGACCATAATTGCCACCCAACAGATGTGTGCACACCCATGTTTATCATGGCTTTCTTCACAATAGCAAGGAGTTGGAAACAACCCAAGTGCCCATCGACAAATGAATGGATAGAGAAGCTGTGGTATATTCACATAATGGAATACTACGCTGCATTGAAAAACAAGGAAATGCAGTATTATTCAAAATGGGTGACTCTGGAGGACACTGCTGAGTGAAGTATCTCAGCAGGAAAGGACAAATACGGCATGGTGCCACTGTTGTAAAATAGGACTGACCTTGGGGTTGGGGAAAGACTGAGAAAGATGGGATAAATATACTGCATTGAAACAGATGAGGGATAAAACTGTTCAAAAGGGATATGTGATTAGGTATTATTGTCATGACAGGAGTCCAGAATGAAGGCTGCATAATGGAAGGGACCTGGGGGGACGGACTGTAAAACAATGGGGGAACTTTTACTTTTCAAAGAGAAGAGTGTGCTGGGGGGAAGGGTTGGGAAGGGAGAAAAGTGCAACAATGAATGAATAGAAATCCAGTCTCTGTAAATTTTCATTGTGTTGTTGTTGTTAAGTGCTGTAGAGTCGCAGGCGACTCATAGTGACCCTATGAAGGAGAGTCCTCAACACTTAGGTGTCTCTCATCCTCTCTCCAGGTTCACAGGGTTTCCAGAGGCAAGCTGTTACTGAAGTGGATGCCACTCCTCCTTCCAAGCTTGTTTTAATCAGGGAGTTCCACCCCACTCTCTGTCTGCATTGGGTAACTAACCATTAACACATTTGACACATCAGTGTCAACAGTGTTCAGCTTCACAGCAACCACAAGTTACCGCTGTACAGCATCTTGTACACCAGGGCTATACGACCTATTTAATTTTCATTAAAATTAATTAAAAAGATTAAAAAACCCCACCTGACTTTTTGTCAACTTAGTGACGATTGCTCTTGAAATATTTTAAACTGTCACACAGATTTTACCACATATCCAAACCCCTCCCTTGCAATGTAGGTTAGTGATGGAATAGAAGACACTAGGGATGCAAAGAGCACAGAAACCAGAATGGTTTAGTGAAAATTTCTAGAAGAAGCCATTAGACCTCCAGATCCTACCCTTCATCCTGAAACATCCTGGAGATTCTCCTTCCCAGTTTAGTCTAAATTTACCTCTAGGATATTAAACATAGCTGATGACAGAAGATGACTTAGATTGTGAAGATAGTGCATAATAGGGCAAAGTTAAGATCTGTTGTTCACAGGGACACCATAAGTCATATTTGACTTGACAGCATCTAAGAACAGCAGCAGCAAAAAGAAGCAAGCTTGTAGTGTATACCATTGGATTGATATCTCTCTTGTAAGTACAGGGTAGAGCTGCCCCCAGAGGGAGCAATTTTTTACTGGAGCAAGCCTTTTTCTCCTGCTGAGCCATGGGTGGGTTCAATTCCTGATTGGCTTTGCTTAAGCATGATACTACCATGGCTTCTTCAAGATAGGGTACTGCAGTGGATTGAAAAGCAAGGGATTTAGGTTAAGGAGGATAGGCCAGGGGTGTAGTGAATTCCTTTTATATGGTGGCTCTTATTGTTGTTAGGTGTCATTGTGTAGACCACAACCCATAGCAACCCTGAACCTTGCCCTGTCTTGTGCCATCCTCACCAGCTTCAATATACTTGAGCCTATTGTTAGAGCCCTTGTGCCAGTCCATCTTGCCGACAGTCCTCTTTTGCTGACCCTCCAACCCACTAAACACGATGCCTTTTTTCCAAGTACTGGGCCCTCCTTAAAACATTCCCAAAGTATATGAGATGAAGTTTCACCATCCTTACCTCTAAGGGGCAACCTGGATGCACTTTCTCCAAGACATATTTATTTGTTCTTTTGCCCCTTTGTGGTTGTTGTTATGTGCCATCAAGACGTTTGCGACTCATAGCGACCCTATGTACAAGAGCCCTAAACGCCGTTCTGTCCTGTTCCAACCTCGCTGTCTCGAACACATTCATTCCCACCACTCCACTCACAGAATCGATCCATCTCATCAATGGTCTTCCTCTCCTGCACTGTCCCTTCACTCTCCCAAACATGATGTCCCTCTCTAAGGACCAGTCCCTCCTTGCTGCTTTATAATTTATAAAGAACTTTCACTTGTGTTCCCATTTGACACCCTGGGAACTCTATGGATTACTATTGTTATTTTACTTTATAAAGATTAAGAAACTGATGGTTTCCTATTGTCTTTGGTTTAAAGTCTGAAACCATTAAAAAACAAAAGCAAAACACCAACTAAAAAAGTTGTTGTTGAGCCAATTTCAGTTTATAGTAATTCTGTTTTCCAAATAGAGTTAGGTCTTCTACAATGTTCAATGGCTGATTTCTTGTAGAACGGAAGTAGATCACCAAATCCTTATTCCTTTGCATAGATTCAAACCAGCCTTTCAGTTAGCAGCCATTAGCATGGTTAACATTTGTACTATGCCCTGTTGTTATGTGTTATTGAGTCAACTCCAACTCATAGTGAGCCTATGCACAATAGCTCTGAACCCCACCCTATCCTGAACCAGTCTGTCTCTGGCACACATACCCCAGTTACCGCGTCAATCCTTCTCATCCAGGGTCTTCCTCTCCTGTGCTATCTCTCCAGCCCTTCCTAGCATCATGTCCTTCTTCAAGGACTGGTCTTTCCTGGCAACATGCCCAAAGTATTGTGAGACAGAGCTACAAAATACTTGCCTTCAAGGAGTAGTTTGATTTTACTCTGCAGAACAGATCTGTTCGTTCTCTTGGCAGTCCATGATATATTCAGTACTCTTCTCCAGCACCACAACTCAAAGGCGTCAATTCTTCTGTCATCCTTATTCATTGTTCAGCTCTTTGCTGCATAACAAGTAATTGAAAGACCGTGGCCTGGATCAGGTGCACCTTAGCCTCCAGACTGACATCGTTGCTCTTCAGCACTCTGGAGAGGTCTCTGAAAGCAGATTTTCCCAATGCAATTTTCCTTTTGATTTCTTGACTGCTGGTGCCAAGAGTAATGATTGTGTAACCAAGCAAGCTGAAATTATTAACAATCTCAATCTCTTCTCCATCTATCATGGTGCTGTCCAGGGGTGAGAATCTTTGTTTTCTTGATCTTGAGCTTCAATCCTAAACTCCTTGCTTACCTCTCCAAGAGCCTTTTGCATCACCTACCCCAAAGCTCTATTTTACTATCCTAAATTTCTTCTGGTTCCATAAATAGGTCAGATTCTTTTAAGCTGTACTCTCATTGCACATGCTGTTTCTTCTGCCTAGAACACTTTGCTCTCATCTTTGCCTGGCTGTTGTTGTTAAGTGCCATCTCACCGCAACCCTCTGAACAAGCAGATCTGAACCCTGCCCTATCCTGTGCTGTCCTTATCATCTCTGACGTACTTGATCTCTTTGCTACAGCCACTGTCAATCCATCTCATTGAAGGGCTTCCTTTCTCTGGCTGACCTCCTACCTTTCCAAGCATGATGGCCCTTTCCAAGGATTGTTGTTGTTGTTGTTGTGTGCCGTCGAGTCGCTTCCGACTCATAGCGACCCTATGCACAACAGCCCTAAACCCTGCTCTATCCTGCGCCAACCGCACCGCCTCTGACACACCCATCCCTATTACCCCAGTCACCGAATCAATCCATCTCATAGAGGGTCTTCCCCTCCTGCGTTGTCCCTCAACCCTCCCAAGCATGATGTCCCTCTCCAAGGACCCGTCCCTCCTGGCAACATGTCCAAAGTATGTCAGACAAAGCCCCAGAATCCTTGCCTCCAAGGAGTAGCTTGGTTTAATCCTCTCCAAGAAAATCCGTTTGTTTTCCTGGCAGTCCAGGGTACATTCAGTACCCTTCTCCAGCACCACAGCTCAAAAGCATCCACTCTCCTTCTGTCCTCCCTAGTCATTGTCCAACTCTCTGATGCATAACAAGCGATTGCAAATACCATGGCCTGTATCAGGCGCACCTCAGTCTCCAGAGAGACACTGTTGCTCCTGAGTACTTTAGAGAGGTCCTTAACAGCAGATTTTCCCATCGCGATACGCTTTTTGATTTCCTGACTGCTGGTGCCAAGAGTGTTGACTGTGGAGCCGAGCAAACTGAAGCTGTGAACAATCTCAATCTCTTCGTCATCCATCCTGACGCTGCCAATTGGTCCAGTGGTGAGAATCTTTGTCTTCTTGACATTGAGCCTTAGTCCATACTGAAGGCTGCAGTCCTAGACCCTTCGCAGCAAGTGCATGAGGTCCTCCTCAGTTTCAGCAAGCAGGGTTGTGTCATCTGCATAAGGGAGATTGTTAATAGACCTTCCACCAATCCTGATGCCACAATTCTCCTCATAGAGCCCAGCCTCTCGGATAATCTGCTCTGCATACATGTTGAAAAGGTATGGAGACAGGATGCATCCCTGGCGTACACCCTTCCCAATTTTGAACCATGCAGTGTTGCCCTGCTCTGTTCTGACTACTGCCTCTTGGTCCAAGTATAGGTTTCGTATTAGCACAATTAAATGTTCTGGGATTCCCATTCTTCTCAGAATCAGCCACAGTTTGTTATGATCCACACAGTCAAATGCCTTTGCATAATCAATGAAACAGATAGACATTCTTCTGGTATTCCCTGCTTTCAGCCAAGATCCATCTAACATCAGCAACGATATCCCTAGTACCACGACCCCTTCTAAACCCAGCCTGGACTTCCGGCAGTTCTCTGCTGATGTGCTGTTCTAATCGTTTTTGGATGATCTTCAGCAGAATCTTGCTTGCATGTGAAATCAATGACACTGTTCTGTAGTTTCCACACTCAGTTGGGTCACCTTTCTTTGGAATGGGAACAAATATAGATCTCTTCCAGTCAGTTGGCCAAGTGGTTGTTCTCCAGATTTCTTGGCACAACTTCCAAGGATAGCTTTTGCTAACAAATGTCCAAAAGATGTGAGACAGAGCTTCATCAGCCTTGCCTCTAAGGAGCACACTGGTTGTAATTTTTATTTTAAAAAATTATTATTTTTTTTTGTGCATGTATCATCAAATCAGATCTGACTGGTACAGGAGGAGATTGCCCCTCCTCCAACAGAGCATCTGGTGGATTCCAGCCACGTTATCTCTGGGATTGCAGTGCAGCTTCTTGCCTCTAGGCCACCAGAGCTCCCTATCTGGCTGCAGTTTCTTGTAGCTCAGGTTTTAATTTAACATCATTTCTTTAAGGACGACTTCCTTGAACATTTAGGTTAGAATGGTTCCTGGTAATATCCACTTCCAGCACTCTCTGCTTCCCATTCCATAGAGTCATCATATTTAAAATAACTCATTCATTATCTCTTCTTCCTCCTAGATGGTGGGCTTTGTGAGGGAGGGCACCAAATCTGTCTTAAATTTGATACTACAGCCTCAAGTCCTATGACAGTGTCCTTTTACCTTTAAAGCTTTTGTAACCACTCCTGTCTGGATTCTGTAACACAGCTGTGATGCATCACAATCTTGTCTTAAATATCTAATGCTGGTCTTTTCTGACAAGGTTCTTTTGCTACTTCAATAATGAGTGTTTTTTGTTTTGGTGGGTTTTTTTAAAACACTTTACTGTAGAGTGAGTTGAGAGGCTAGAGAACAGTATCATTTTATTATTTTGTAATAACTAGAGAACACTTGTGCTAATTTTGTTTCATCCACTGCTTCTGTAATACAATGTATTGCAAATATATATGCCAATGAAACACTTTGTCTAGCATCCTATTTGAGATGGGCAAAGGAGGCTCACAGATGACAGGGTAATTTAAAACTACCCAGATTATTCTATTGCAGGTCCTTGGTGCATACTCGAAACATTTTGATATCTATGGCACAGTTGTCTCATTTGTTGGAAGCAGTGAGGGAGAGTCACCAAATTAATGAGGCAGGCATAGGAGCGGAAGTAACACAGTTGCTCAGGCTGGGGCCCGGTGGGAGAGACTCATGGCCTCATTTCAACACTTGCAGCATGCTGAAGTCCCTGAGGGTTGGGACTGTGAGAAGGACCTTTTTGGCTTTTTTTCCTAAGTCAACTTACATCTCTAAAGCACTAAAGTCTTTATGAAACACACTCCTTTCACATGTGAAACACTTTCATTTCAGCCAATGGTGATAATTATAAAAAATTGTAGCTGAAAACCTAAGCAGCAGTGTATAGGACTCCAAGTGTTTGTTCTTACCAAATATAGTTCATTTTACATCTCCAGCGAGCAAAGAACATGGAGTGAATTCTTTACATGAGCTCATTTAATTGAACCAGGAGCTTAAAAACCACATTCCTCAAATGTGTTCATGTCACAGAACTGACACGTTAATGTCGAAAATAAGACTGGAAAGTATTCACAAGCCATAATAAAGAAGAAACACTTAAAGATAGTAATTTGCCAACTTTTACTTTGTTCACAAATCATATTTGGTAGTAGGTTTCATGGCTTAGAGCATGACATCAGGGTTTGTAAATGTGAATCTGATACCTTCACTAGGTGAAGACAGGAAACATGGGACACTGGTCACACGGGGGAACAAGTCAAGGTAGGCACAGCCTATTCCTATTCCTCAAATAGCATCAACTAGAATGTGAAACCTAACTGGAAGGATACACCCCAAACTTATCTGTGAATTATGATTGTTTAGGAGGAGGTGGTTGTTAAAAATAACCTGTCATTTGGAGATCATGATCCCTACCTCACAGGATTATCGTTTTTTGGTTTTCTTTAAATAGTTGTTTTCTTTTCATGTACCATTGAATCAGATCCGACTGGCACAGGAAGAGACTGCCTCTCCTCCAGCAGAGCATCCGTTGGCTTTGAACCAGTAGCCTTCAGATTGCCGTGCAGCTTCTTTGCCACTAGGCCACCAGAGCTCCCTCTCACAGGATTATTGTGAGGTTTAAACTAGATGATGTATGTAAAGCTTCTGGTATATGTGTCATCAATTATAAAAAGTTATAAAAGAATCGTCCTGCTAGTAATCCAAGTTCCAAATGTAGGACTCCTCTTGGATGCTTCCTCCTCTTCATTCCCAGCGTACAGCCCTCTCAGACTTGCCTTCTGACAATAGCTCTTGAATCTTGCATCCCGAGCATTAACCATTTTGAGTCAGACTCATTTTCTTTGCTGAGTTGAATTGATATGGATTCTTGTCCACCCTCCTGCATCCTATCTCCCCACCATCCCATGACACCAATTATACATTGCAAAGCACAGTTCTGGGCCCACAAAAGAGGTAATACAGTATGTTATGTGCCATCAGGTACCACTCATGGCAACCTTATGAACAGGTCTGAACCCTGTCCTCTTGCCCCATCCTTGTATCATCCCTGACACACTTGAGCCCATTGCCAGTCACTGTATCAATCCATGTTGCTAAGGGTCTTGCTCTTTCACTGACTCTCTACTTTTCTAAGCATGCTATCTTTACGTTTTATTCTTCAGTGTTTGAAAATATATGTATTAAGTATGTGAACAGAGTTAAAATTGAAAGATGGGTGTTAGTAATGCATTAAATATATAACAATCTCCTACCATACACACAAAAATACAGTGTTTAGTGATAGACTTGATTGTTGTATTTTACAGCCACTAGCTATATGTAGCTGCTGAGGATTTGGAATGCAGTCAGTGCAAACGTGGAGCTCACTTTTAACTCTACAGCCCCATAAGGTTAGTGATTATGATATCAGACACAGCTTCTGGGCCTTTCACTTGCTGGAAATAAGGAACAAGAGTGACAGCAAGGGCAGGGAGGAAAGTCCAGATTTGGGAGCCAAAAGATTTTTTTATGTAATTCCTGTCTGCGCAGTGAAACCCATGTGCCAGAACTGCTGTATTGGAGTTGCCTAAATTCTCTGACACAGTGCAGTCTCACTTTTCTCTCTTCTTCTGTATTTAGTGGAAGACTGGAGTTTTCTCTGACAGGCTCTGTATTTAACTTTATACATTTTGTCAGATTTCCCCTCAGCCTCCAGTTTATTGCTTGCCTTTTATTATCAGTATCTCTGTCTTTGGGAGTTAGAAATATTACTTATAAACTTACAGCTCAGTTTACCTGTATTAAGTATGATCACCTATCCAGTAGTGATACCAACAGTCTATCATCTCATCACACATTAAATGAATCAAATGAGAAATATTTCTTCACTCTTGTCTTATCTTACTTGTATGAACTTTATCTCACACTTTTTTCCAGGGTCCTTTCAAGGGATCTATTGAAAGAATATTAATCTCTATTTTAAGTGCTTTGTATCTTTTCTTACAAATCATCTCTCTCCAACCCTTTTCCCATTATGTTTTGTTGTCTTGAGATTTCTACCATTTACCTATTAAAGCCATTGAGTAAACACATTTTCTTTCCTCCCTTAAATTCTTTAGTAGAAGGACAATCTAATTAGTGTTAAGGAGAGTATTCCAAAGAATTTGCTAAATAACACAAGGTAGATAATCAGTCTGCTAATAAAATAGACTGAGCTCTGGTGGAGTTGTTCAATGATTTGAATCCCCCAGCTGTTCATCAGGAAAAAGATGGGCAATTTCCTGTGTGAAAACTGGAGGCTGACTCCACATAAAATAATAAAGCTAGACTTGTGAAGCACCTGCATAATTTGTCAAACTTACTGTGTGCGGTCAGCTTCAAATCATAGCAAGCTAGCAAGCATATGCACAATAGCTCTGAACCCTGCTCACTTTCACTGCCTCAGAAACATCGACCCCCATTACCTGAGTTACTGTGTCAGTCCATCTCATCTAGGGTCTTCTCTTGCACTGTCCCTTTATCCTTCCAAGCCTGATGTTCTTCTCCGAAGACTGGTCTCTCCTGGCAAGATACCCAATGTATGTGAGATGGAGTTTCAAAATACTTGCCTCCAAGAAGCAGCTTGGTTTCATCCTCCCCAGGACAGACTTGTTTGTTCTCTTCGAAGTCCATGATGTGTTCAATATTCCTCTCCAGCACCACAACTCAAAAGGCATCAATGCTGATTCTGTCATCCTTAGTCATTGCCCAGCTCTCTAATGCACAGCTTGTAACTGTAAAGACCATGGCCTGGATCAGGTGCACCTCAGTCTGTAGACCCACGTCGCTGCTTTTCAGCAGTCTGGCAAGGTCCCTGACAACAGATTTCCCTAATGCAATTAATCTTTTGATTTCCTGACTGCTGGTGTCAAGAAGGTTAAGGCTGGTTGTAGGAAGGTCTTAGAAATTCACATCCTTAAGCTCAACCAAACCATGGCAAAATTTACTTTTCTTCTTGGTTATCATCTTAATTGGTATATAGTAAGCCTGTTGTCAGTTGCTGGCAAACAGTAGATTACAGCACTATTGTACCCTACTGCTGTAATACAGTGAAACACCACAGTTGCCAGCTACTAGACTCATAAAAACAATCTTCACAACCGTAACAAGTCAGATCTCTCTCTCTCGCTGACTCTTACTGAAAACCAACTCTGATTTAGTTTGTAGGAAAGGTAGTTAATTGGCCCAATAATTGGTTAAACATGAGAGCCCCCTGTCTCTAATTTTTACATTTGCCATCATCTTTGGCTTGCTGAAACAAAAGGCTTAGCCTATTTTGCCTGGCACCAGTTAGTATAAAGAAGTCTTCTATATAAACAAAATCAAAGATCCTAAAATGATTATCTGGAAGGGGAAATCTGATTCTCATCAGAAAATATATTTTCTATAAAGTTTAAGTGTAGCTTCAATACTATAAATTACCAAAAGCTTTCTTCCTCCCCTTACATTTTTGGACTTCTTTAAAAACAAACAAAAGACCCAAATAACTGTACAAATAGGACTCATGGTCTTTCTGATAACATTTTAGAACCTTTTTGGATTATTTTTGGAAAATTCTAAAAATCTGTTTAAAGCTATTGAAATTTCCCCTCTAAAAGTGCATAATATATGCTATAAAAATAATTTTAAGAAGTGCTTTGGTGGTGAGCTCTGGTAGCCTAGTGGCAAGAAGCTGCAACTGCAATATCATAAATGCCCAGTTCAAATCCACCAGATGCTTTGCTGGAGAAGGAGGAACAATCTCCTCCTCTACCAGTCAGATCTGATCTGACGGCACACACACACACACACACACACACACACACACACACAAATGAAATAAAATGAATTTTTATATAAAAAAAGAAGTGCTTTGCTTCCCAAAACCCACTTTCAGAAATTGCAAGTTAAGAATTCACTCATTACTACCCACTGTTCCAAAAGGCTTTCCTCTTTCCTACTAGTCCATGACTCTCTGAAAAAAACATTAACACATTCAGTCGTCTGATTTCCCTGAAAACTTTTAACCAAAATGTTAAAAAAGGAGGGAAAGGATTAATTAATTATCTTTGTTTTACCTAGTTTTCTGAATCTTAAGTTCCTCACCTGTTGTTATGTACATCTGCATTGGAACCCACCCATAGCTGACCCTCCAGCAGGTTTTCAGAGGCAGTAAATCACACAGGAGGAAGAGTGCCTTGCCCGTCGTTCCCCCATAGAGTGGTTAGTGAACTACTCTCCTTTGAGTGGACAGCACAGCTCCTTACCATTTAAGCCACTTTTTGTTGTTATATACCATCAAGTTGGAATAGACCCATAGTTGACCCTCCAATGGGTTTTCAGAGGCAGTTAACTGCATGGGAGGAGACTGCCCATCCTTCTCCTGTGGAGCAGCTGGTGGACTTGAACCACGTGTCTACAGGATTGCAGCACAGCTTTTTGTCACTCAGCCACCAGAGTTCCCTACTAAGCCACTGTTGTTGTGTACCCTAAAGTTGGAACCAACCCATAGTTGACCCTCTGGGCTGGTTTCCAGAGGCAGTTAATCACATGGGAGGAGACTGCCAATCCTTCTGTACTAAGTCCTTAGAGCTCCTTATATTCCCTGTAGTAGAGAACTATTTGGAAGACAATTGAACAATTTTATTCAAACATCTCACACAAAAAAGGCTGGATTAAGACTGTGAGACACTCAAATGCATCAGGATTATGGTATCCAAGTCAGCCAAGATACCTGTAGAAAACAGGTAATACAAACTGGATAATAAAGGATGTTTAATAAAGGGACTATTTCTAGATGTTCACAAGTAGAGGGAAACGAAAAAGTTCTAATTCAGTGTCAGTAAGTGTTGTCCCTACCATCCTAGATTTGAAGAAAGAAAATGAAGGAATCAGAAGCCAGAGAAAGCAGCTTGACAGGAGCCAGTGTAACGAAAACCCTGATCATCCTTTTCTGTGCTTTCTGATTGTTCTGTGAGTGCTACCGCCGACAGAGAGCAAGGCAGGTGGTTAATGCATCCTATAAGGGTCAATACCTCCTGTGGCCAGCACAGAAGGGAGAATGGTTTTGAGAGTAAAATGAAAAGATTATCTAGTATAACACTCCTAGTATAATTCAACCTACTATACAAAATGTATCAGTATGCTAAAATGAAAAGAAATTATTTCTAGAATTTCTGATTGCAAGGTTATGTGAGTTCTTCAGTTAAAGGTCATCTTTCCTCAGTCTTGTTGGTGCCTCCTGGTTTGTTGATGCCTTAAACACATGCTCGACCGGCTGCTGGACAGCACTGAACATGGCCCTTGGTACATGAGCTCTTCAAGAAATGAGATCTCTTAGGTTTCAACTGAACTTTTAAAAATTGTTTATGTATGTACCATCAAATCAGATATGACTGGTACAGGAGGAGATTGCCCCTCCTTCAGCAGAGCATCTGGGGGATTCGAACCGTGTACCTCTGGGATTGCAGTGCAGTTTCTTGCCACTAGGCCACCAGAGCTCCCCTCAACTGACCTCTGGAAGCTGATTCTAATACTGAGTTTGAGAATCCAAACCAATTCTGAAGGATTCTTTAGACATTTTATGGTAGGAATGACTGTATCTTATTGGATGGTAAACAAGTTATTAGTTTTTTTATCAAGGATAAGACAAGAAATCAGAACATCAATTACACATTGACATTTTTATTAACGCCAACTTTTTTTTAATTATTATTTTTTAAAACAATAGCACAAAAATGTTTCAAGGAAGCAATCTCACAATCTGATGACCTTCTGAAATACAGTTAAGCCACACCAAATATGAATTCCTGTTAATACCACAAACAACGGGGGGGAAAAAAGGAAAAGGAAAAAGGTAGGGAAAGAAGAAATGAATAAAATTTAGAATTAAAACTCATTGTATTGGACAGGTGGGGCTTGTTAGTAAGACTCACTGTTGAAGCAGGGTGGCACACACAGGCTGATAATCTTTGTGTTGGTTTTCTTAATACCAGTTACACTAATGTGTAGGCCCTAGAGCAGTTACCACTGACTTCTCACATGCACAACATGAACTAGGAGAAGCCAGTGCTGATACTGTTATGAAGAGGTTCAATAGTAAGACAACAAAGACCATTTTCAGTAGACAACTTCCTCAGAAAGGCCTGCCTGAAAATCTTTTAAAAATTTTAATTATCTCATCTACATGCATTCCAAGGTTCTTAAAAGTCATCTTAAGAAACAAAGAAAAATAATGTAAATCAGTTTCTCTTATTTAATGTGGCTATGAAGGATGTTTCCTTATTATTTCTTTATCTCTAAGAAGGACACCTGGGGTAAGGGTAGGGAGGTGGGGGTGGAACTAAGGGAAGGAAAAAACCCAGAACAGAATAGGGTTGTGGTGGGTTTTTTAATTATTATTATTATTTTCTTTTTTTGGCCAAGGGAGGATCACACAGAAGGGAAGGCAAGGAGGAAAACTACAATCCTTGGTTCAGATTGAATTATACAGGAAAAGAAATCTTCCTGATCAGTCCCCATGCCAAAAACAAAAACAAAAACAAAAAAAAAACAACCAAACAAAAAAAAAAACCCCAAAAACAAAACCAAAACAACAACAACAGAAAAACCAACCCAAAACAAACAAATCCAAACCAAAAACCAAACCAAAAAGCCTCACTTGGAATTATGCACAGACTCCAACTATGTTATACAAGCTATCAGCCTTTCATATTTAACCGTTCCCAGCAATGGGGACTATCCTTGGCTTATAGGCTGCTTACAGACCCCATTTCACAAAATCTTCTTGACCCAGAAGCCTCTAGTTTCCTTTTGGTAGGTTATAAAAACAGAACATCTGTCATTTACAGGAGAGTGTTAAATACTTTTAACCACTGACAAGGCTTCAGGAAATTTCACAGTTTTGTTATGCTCTATTTTATTACTATCCTATTTACATTTTTATTTTACTTTTTTGCTGAATTGCTGATTTTCCTTTTTTCAATAAAATTTAATTCTGGAGTGTGAGCAGGAACCAGTTAACTACATTCATTGTCCAACCCCCACTGGTTTGAAAGAAGACTCCAAATTCTTGGCATATGAATCAGCTGTTCGGTTGCTCCACCTCATCCCTGCAGCGAAGCAGCAGAACTGCAGCAACGGCCGCGCGCTGGGTTCACGCTGTGGGTGGCGAGGCCTTCCGCTGAAGGAGGTACTGGTGGATGCTTTCTGCGTCTCGCTTTAGCCAAGCAGCATTCAGCAGGATATTTTCACAACACTGCTGGATGGTACGCTCAGCTGAAGGAGCTGGGTGACTCTCAAAGAAAGCCTGGTATAAAACAACCCAAAATATAATAGTTATATCAATAACAACGAGCTAATATCACAGGTTATGGGGGAAAAAAATACCCACTGGTCTGCCAAGGATCTCAAGAGAATGTACCTCCATCACGTCGCTCATGCTTTCCTAATTACATTTATCCTTTCGGTTTTCCCACTCTACTAAGCTAATGTCCACATTACTTGGTTTATATACTGCCAAATACTCTATGCATAAACCTTAATATAAAATTTATTAGTAAAGAAACACAACCTACTGTTTTCCTTTAGGCTCTTTACCTAAAGGTTAATCTAGGCTTTATAATCAGATCTGGGACTTAAAATGCTTGGCCTTGTCACATACTAAATAGCCTCTGACTTTGAGTATCTTATCTGCTGTAAATCTGTTTTCTCACTCATGAGAACATATTTATTCTGGAAGAATAAAGAGACAACTTATACGAAGTATTTAACATAGTATCTGGCACAAAACTTAAACTTCTATCATAATCTTAATAATATTGACTAATTCATATTCTCATATTTTGAGACACTTTGAGTTTATTATAATATTTATTCATTAAAAGTAAATTTTATTTTTTAATGAAAGATTACAGAAAACAAAGTAGCTTATAAGTATCAACCAGCAAAAGGATGGAGGATTTCCATTAAACTAACCATCACAGGAATAAAAATGAGAATCCACTGGATGACATCTAGATCTTTTAAACCAAATGGCCTATTGACATAGCTGCTCCTAATCATGGTGGATTCTTAGGGCCGGAGTTACATGCAAGTCTTCCTCGAGTTACAAATGGTACCATCATAGATTGGTTTACAACTTATAGAAGTTGCTCAGTAAATACTGGCTTAAAAGACAAACAAAATCAAACCACTGGATCTCTTTTATTATTCATCTCCTCTACTACCCTATCCAAACTACTATAAGACCATTATTGTTTGGAGAGTTAGAATGAAATGTTTATAACACACAGCAGATCATGTTGTCCCCTAGCTTATAGACCTCTTTAGAAAGCTTTCCATACTTAAGACCCTCATACTCTATAAAGCCCTGTACAATTTGGTCCCTACCTAGTTCTCTGGCCTTAGTATAAAATAATTATTCATAAAATTGAATGTAAACAAAATTAAAATAGCGATTACGCCTTTTTTTATTAGTGGCTCATAGGACAACAACAAAAATATATATTTGTGAATGTGGGTAGATATAAATTTCAAAATTTCTAAATTCACACCTTACATCATTCTTTACCTTCAAAGAAGATCATGGTGGAGACATTTTAAAAGTAGTAATTAAATGCAACTGAAACCTAAAAGTTCAGATTTTCCTAGCTAGTGTATGTTTGTCCCCCAAATATTGAACCTACCAGTTCCAAGTCATAATAAATTATCAATCTTCATAAGGACTAATCATCTAGTCTCACTGTGCAAACAACTGACCTATGAAAGTCAGTCAAAACAGAAAAGGAATTAAATATCAAGGATCTCTAATTCAGTCACATTATGTTACTTAATGATAATTTTACCATTTTCCCATTTTATGGATCAGGAAACAGACTCAGAAGAATTTGAAAAACTTGCTCTAAATAATATAGTTAGTAAAGAGACAGTGAGTCCAGGTCAAATAATTCTCATTACTTCAACCATATTCAAAGTCCCCAAAGATGATCACAACTCTAAACTCTTCAGACAATAAAATGATCATTTATCTTTCTACAAGAAAGAACAAGGGAGCTCTGGTGGCCTAGTGGCAAGAAGCTGCACTGCAATCCCAGAGGCCTGCAGTTCAAATCCACCAGATGCTCTGCTGGAGAAGGTGGGGCAATCTCCTCCTGTACCAGTCAGACCCGATTCAATGGTACACACACAAAAAAATTAATAATTGGGGTGGGGGAGGGGGGGCAGGGAGAGGGGTGCAACAATGAATGAATGGAATTCCAAAATCTCTGTAGATGTTCATTGAAATGAAAAATAAATTAAAAAAAAAAGAACAAGGGGATAATGCTAAAGTGAAACCTTATCTCAAAACTCCATGATGACAACAATTTGGTTAATATTTTGGCTTACTATATAGAAAATTAAATAGTTATTTTCCTTACCTTAACCTCTGAAGCCATTTTGTCAACTGCAAATCCCTCAACAGAGAGCTGAAAAAAACAACAGTGTACAATTTATAATGATGTTGTCCCTAAGTGCCTTTGAGTCTGAAGTGACTCACAGCTGACCTTCCAACAGGTTTTCAGAGGCAGTAAACTGCATAGGAGTTGACTGCCACCTTCCATCCACAATTTACAATAGTTAAGTACAATTAAAAAGGGCTCACAACAAAATTCATCCTCTCCCAACTTTATAGTTTTTAATAGAAGATATAGATGATGAGTGAAAAAGCCTTTTTTTTTGAAAAAGCCTTTTAAACAAAGCTGTAACTATATAGGGAAGCTCAGAAGAACAAAGACCATAGTATCCGGTTCTAGTGAATCATGAATGTCATTCATTAACAACTATAAATAAACTGACTCTTAAGAACTTTTACTACCTTTATTAGTCTGGATATTAAAAATCCTCCTTGGTAGCGATTATAAAGCTCTTCCCAGTTGTCCTTTATAAACTTCCAAGCAGCTTTCCTTCCATGCTTGCTGCCTCCAGCCACACCACCAATTACAGATACAGTGTCCTGTGGACGTACCTCTTCCTAAAAACAAGGGAGAGAACTACAAGTATAGTGTATCTCCTAATACTTCCAACTGCTAGAATGGACAACATGCTTCAAATAACCAAAGCTTCACTGAAGACAATTATTTCTTGTTTTAGCAATGACTAGCACCAGAAGCTTTTAGCAAAGAATAGAATGATTAAATATCAGCCAAATTAAACATGAGCACTGGGACAAGTATAACAAACAAGCTCATCAATAAACAATTGCTAAAAAAAAAAAGAAAAAGTTGCTGCAGATCATACAGGATAAAGAAAGGCAACTGGTGAGTGTCCCAATTTTCAAGGCCCTGTCCTCAATAGTTTTATTCTGAAAAATGTGTTTCCTCCTCCAATTATGAGTCTCACCACTAGAGGGAGATAATACATAAAAAACAAAGATTCTATAATTTCTGGATATGAGTACCTTATCTGATATGTCATTACCAAATACTTTTTCCCCGTCTGTGGCTTGCCTTTTTATCCTGTTGGGGAAGTTTTTGGATGTGCATAGGGATTTGATTCTTAGAAGATCCCACAGGATATGAACAGATACTTCACCAAAGAAAACATTCAGATGGCTAACAAGTACATGAAGAAATGTTCAAAATCCCTAGCTCTAAGAGAGATGCAAATCAAAACAACTATGAGATATCATTTCACCCCAGAATGGTAAAAATTTAACAGAACAGCAAACAATAAATGTTGGCGAGGTTGTGGAGAGACTGGAACCCTTATTCACTGTTAGTGGGAGTGTAAAATGGTGCAACCACTGTGGAAGGTGGTATGGCGCTTTCTCAAAAAGTTGCAAATAGAGACACCATTCGACCCAGCAATTCCACTACTCGGAATATACCCCATAGAGACCATAACTGACATCCAAGCAGATATATGCACACCCATGTTTATCATGACTTTGTTCACAATAGCAAGGAGTTGGAAACAACCTAAGTGCCCATCAACAAACGAATGGATAGAGAAGCTGTGGTATATTCACACAATGGAATACTACGCTGCATTGAAAAACAAGGAACTCATGCATATTATTCAAAATGGGTGACCCTGGAGGACATTATGCTGAGCGAAGTATCTCAGTCACAAAAGGGCAAATACTGCATGGTGCCACTGTTGTACAACAGGACTGACCTTGGGGTTGGGAGGAGACTGAGAAGGATGGGTTCAATAATGTATACTGCATTGAAGCAGATGAGGGAGAAAACTGTTTAAAAGGGATATGTGATAAGGTATTTTTGTCCCGATCGGAGTCCAGAGCAAAGGCTGCACAGTGGAGTGGACCTGGGGGAAGGTTTGTAAAACAATCAAAGAATTTTTCTTTTACTTTTCCAAGAGGGTAGTGTACTAAGGGGGAGGATTGAGAGGGGAGAAAAATGCAACAATGAATGAATGGAAATCCGAAGTCTCTGTAAATTTTCATTGAAAGTAATAATAAATTTTTTAAAAAAAGGGGGGGGGGTGAGAAACAAAGTTTCAAGCCAATTTTTGTCAATAGAAGCCCCAGTCTAGGGTTAAGGAAAATCAAGAGGCTACAGAATCAAAGACACTTTTAATAGATAATCAGTAATAAAGCTCTCCAAAGTAAATTTTCATTGTAACTTACTGAAAGTGCAAAGGTGAGGACTTTTTGAATCAGCTCAGGTGAAAGAGTAGCCCCAAGGACTCTTTCAATTCGGTTTTTCTCTTCCTGCATATCTGCTTGTTTGTGAAGCTGTAAGAAGAAAACAAAGATACAGATGGAACACCCTCTGTTAGAAGTTCTGAACATGCTTACATTAGGCTTTCCCTCCAGAAGTAAAATTTTTGTTCCACATTCTCACTATGTAAAATTGTCAAAGTATGAAATAAACAGATTACTTTTCTAAATGATTTAAGCTTTAGTCATTTGCTATTAGAGTAAATGAAGCCATCAGGCATAAGGGTTCACTAGACAAGAAATTCTGAGCACTTTAACAATGAGATAGTAAACACTGAGATCTGAAAGGTCAATCTGTCATGGCCAAATTTTTTTACAAGACTGATGCCTGCCTATTATAATGCTCTGTGCTAGAAAAACAAACTCATGACTACTATCATTAACACTTTATAATAATGAGAAATTGAAAGCAATCTAAATACCCAACAAGTTAATTTTATTTATACAAAGAAACTATGCATTAAAACTATGTTTTATGAAAGCCATGCTTTAAGAACATTTGATGGTGTAAAAATGGTTTTGATATATTAAGGGAGGGGAAGTATCCAGTAACAATAGCAAAGTTCAATAGAGTAGCAAACAACAAATGTGGGTGAGGATGTGGAGAGATTTGAACCTTTATTCACTGCTGGTGGGAGTGCAAAATGGTGCAATCACTATGAAAGTGGTTTGGTATTTTTTCAAAGTTGAGAATAGACATGCCATTTAAACCAGCAATTCCACTACCGGGAATATACCCTAAAGAAACCAGGGCAACCTCCCAAACAAATATATGCACACCTGTGTTTGTTGTTGCATAATTCATAACAGTAAAGAGATGGAAGCAACCCAAGTGCCTATAACAAATGAAAGGACAGAAAAACTATGGTATATTCACACAATGGCATACTGACGAGGCACTTAAAAACAAGGAATTTGTAAAACATTACCCAACATGGGTGACCCTGGAGGACATCATGCTGAGTGAATTACCTCAGGCACAAAAGGACAAATACTACATAACATCATTGTTATAAAACAGGACTGACATGGGGTTTGGGGAAAAGTAGGAAAAGGGGGTAAATAATGAACACTGCATTGGAAAAGGTAAAGAACCATTTAAAGGGACATGATTAGGCATTATTTGTATGACAATAGTCCAGAATATAAGGTATATAGCAAAGTGAACTGGGGGAGCGGGAGGGGAGGTAGCAAAGTGTACAACAATGAATGACTTAAAAAAAAAGAAAAAGAGAAAACAATGAATGAAAATTCAACTTTTCTGTAAACTTTTGTTAAAATCACAATTAAAAATTTTATACATAAAAAAAGTAGTGGAAAAGAAAAAAAAAAGTAGTGAGACAAAGCCAAATGACTGGAAATTAGAATGAAGTAAATTCTCTGAAAATATACCAAAATAGTAACATTAGTGATGACTTCTGATCATTGGGATTATACAATCTTTTTCAAATATTCATATTTTTTCTAAAATACTTAATGTGCACTATTATACAGAGAAGCATAAATAAAAACCAAAATTCTACATATACAATTAAATCAGGTTTTAGATAATATCATATATGCTTTTTTTGGGTGATCTGTATTTTCCATTACAGGTAAGTTTTAATTTTGTTCTATATACTTTTCTAGCTTGTAAATGTTCCAGGGAGCCCTGGTGGTTTAGTGGTAAGAAGTGTATGCCATCCCTAAGGCAGGCAGTTTGAACCCATCAGCTGCTCCACAGGAGAAAAATGGGCGATCTCACATGTGACAAAGACTCTAAAAATCTGTTGTAGGGTCAGCTACAAGTCAGTTCCAACTTGATGGTACACAACAACTACAAAAATAAAACTTCCACAGGGAAGGCATAAAAAACAAAATTTTTTTCATGATCATAGAGAAAATTTAAAAAAAATCACTATAAATATTAAGAGATACTGCTCCAAGACCATTTAGTTTCTTCACCTGTTTCCCTTAAGACTGAACACTGACCAGTGTCTGGAGATCTCATCACAGCTCCCAGTTTCCTTTCTTTCCTTTGGACTCTTTTGGGCAAATAGGTAAGTCAGGAGACCTGGGTTCAAGACCCAGTTTTGTCTCTAACTAGCTGTGTGATCTTGACTAAGTCTTTAACCTTTCCAGGTCTCAACTTTCCCATCTGTAAAATAAGGGGAGTGGACAAATGATTTCTGTGGTCCCTTTCAGTGTCAATATTCAAGGTCTAAATTCTGACGTGAGAAAGCAATTTTCCAAGGGGAACTGGTAAAGTCCACTAGGTGGCACCATAACACCATATTCCAAATATCACCCCCTCAACCGAGCCCAGAATTCATATAGGTAAATTTATTTATAAACTAAGCAGAATGCTATGTATTCAACAGTTTGAGCCATTCTTCAGAGGCTGAACTTCTTAAAATGTTCCTTATCTGTTTCATAGATAAACTGAAACATCTTTATTTCTTAAGTGGTTGATGTCTTACTATAAATTAGAAGGGTGCAGCAAATCCAGACCCAAAGTATACAGCCATCATAATTAGCAACTGCCGCTTATTTTCCACCAAAAAGCACATATTCTTCCCTGGGTCCTCCTCATACTGCCGCCTATGGATCACAGAGGGGGTAAACCTTCAGATGCTCTTTTGACCTAAGTCAACATTTTTTTAACATGCTTCATTATTCACAAATCATCAACAACAACAAAAATCTTCATCTCTTACCAAGTAGTTTCAATACCCTTGGTTCTGCCCTCATCAGAGCTCTTTCCAATGTTAAAGTTTGAGTATACTGAACAGTTCAGTTATGGGAGAAAGATGGGCGGTCTCCCTCCTCTCATAATGATTCAAAGCCTCAGACAAGGAGTTACTTCACTGGAATTAACTCAATGGCAGTGAGTCTGTTTAAATATATCCAGTTGTGTAAATTCTTGATATGACAGTATCAAGGTATCTATCAAAAAACTGTCGGAACGCCTATTTTCCTCCATCTTTATGAAATTAATTTAAGAAAATATAAACTATCGCAAGTTTCAGAAAATAAATCATTGATAGAGCACACAAGTGCAGATAATATGGAATCTTAGTGTTATTTAGTTGAAAGATACACCCAAAGTATAATTTTCATATTACTAGAAAGAAAATTCAAGGTAGTTAGTCTCTTAAATGAAGTTTATCTTTTGAAAAAACATCCTAGTAATTTTTAGTAGGAATTATTTAAAATACCAGAAATTAGATCTGTAGTCCCTAGAGTACAGTAATCACTGCTCTACATGGAAACAGAAAAGTATTCTCAGTATTAAAGTGGAAGCTTTTAGGTTCACACTCCACTTTTGTCCTGTCCCTCCCCCCTTAACTGTGCATTTTTCATTTTAAAGAATAAGATTTTTTAAAGATCTGATGGACTGCTTTGGTATTGTAGGTATATTTCTGCACATCTGAGGATGAAGTAACAGATTCAGCTCCCTCACCTCTAATACAACTAATCAAGTCCTTGCTGTTGTGTGTTGTCAAGGTGGAACCTACTCATAGCTGACCCTCCAGTTGGTCAGACTGATAAATAAGTACACAGATTAGGAACTAGAGAAAGTACTTGTCTACAGTTGACTAGAGCTTTCAAACAGATCATGCTTTTACACGTCACACATAAGGACACGGAAAGTTTTATCTATATTATATCAAAGTTGGAATTTATTTATATACCAGTTACCCCTGGAAAACTACAGAGGCTATGCAGGCAGATGAATTAATTTCATGTCCATTCGCCAGGTGTGCTGGCATAGCTTAAACTAGGAGACTCATAATATTTAACATTTCTTAAGCACAGAAACAAACAGGTCATTTAAAGATACTAAATGGGCATAACATCAAGCATATTTATATTGAAGATGAACATTTTAAGAACTTGATGTTTTTAACTAAAAGAACATTTCAGAGTTAATGCACAAACTTGTGAATTGAAGAAAGGCAGTGAAGAATAATAGGAACAGATCATGCATATTTTGTCTCTTCATACTCGTTTCTTCATATTTGCATATATGAGTGCTGTATTTCTTTTGCCAGATTTTTGCTACATTTTAACCACTTAAAGCTCCTATTTTTTGTGTCAATTTAAGCTCAAAAGCAGGAAGTGGAAGCCCTTTCCAAACATGCTCACCTTAAGCATAATGTCTAGGGTAGTACTATCACCATGCTTCAAAACAGTCAGATAGACCTGTAAGAGAAAATGAGAACCAAAAGAAGACATTTGAGTAAATGTATCTTGTTTGAAATACTCAGAAAAGATAGTAGTTTTAAGAGTGCCTATCAACAACCACAAATGTAGATGGTATGCTGTGACAGCAGTGTACACCGGCTTTCACAGAGGAATGTGCACTGATAATCAACTTCCAGCACTATAGCTGCTGACTGAGAAACTTTAAACAAATGGACTGGCTACCGTTTCTCTAAAAGGCACAATTAAATAGTCAGATGTGGTTTGTGGGTTGGTACTTAGATCATTGTTGGTTATTATTAAGAAGTTCTACCCTACACAGAATGATACAGTCACCAGAAATCAAGATCATTCATTATGGAAACCTACAGGACTCCTCAGGTCAGCAGAAAGGATCTGTTTCCCTTCCACATGGTCCTTAAACCGACGGCGGGCTTCTTCTAATGTTGCTTTATGTCCTGCTTTTCCAAGTTTGCCCAGAACCAAGCCCCTCAGGAGTGCATCGAGATGACCTGATTGGGAAGTAAAAATAGACATAATTATACTTATTGGGGGAAAAAGAAAAAGGTAGAGGGAGTCTACCTTTACAAATATGTAGCCTTGATTTAATTGTTTCACGTTTACATTTTTTGAACCAAAACAATCACCTGCCTAGATACTTAAAAGAATACTTGATTTAAAATTTTAAAATCCTAAGAGTGAAATGGATTGTCAAACAGATTAGCAAGTAAATAAATTTGCTGACTTTTTCTACGGCCATAAACGTCAACTATCTGAATTTGCAAAGTGTTCACTCAGTCCAGTTAATTATACAGCTAAGGATTATGTGTGACAGAGACAGGCTTATTTCATGCAAGTTTTAAACCCAAAGTTTAAAAGATTTTTCACATCATTAGTCAATACAGAAATGACCATCAAAACCACAATGAGATACTATCCTCACTAAGATGACTGTTATAACAAAAAATGGAAAATAACAAGTGTTGGTAAGGATGGAGAGAAGAGGAACTCTCAGTCATTGCTGGCAGAATTGTAAATGGTAGAGTTGCTATGGAAACAGCATGGCAGTTCTTCAAAAAACTGAATACAGAACTACTCTGTGACCTAGCAATTCTACTCCCGGAGTTTGAAAGAACGGAAAGCAGACACTTATAGAATAAAGCACGTAGAAACAAAAGACGTTTTCATCAGTAGACGAATGGATAAACAGACATAAAACGATATATACAAATAATGGAATGTGATTAAGCTATAAGAAATGGAAGTTCTGAGACATCCTACTAGCAAAAGCATTTTGCTAAGTAAGTCAGACACAAAAGGACAAATATATGATTCACTTACATGAACTATCTAGAACAGGCAACTATCTAGAGACACAAAGATTAGCGGTTGCCAGGGGCTGGGGAAGGAGAGGAGAAGTTATTGCTTAAGGGGTACAGTTTGTTTAGGGTGAAAAAATTTTTGGAAAAAAAACAGGTGATAAGTTACACAACAATTATAAATATAATTAATGTCACTGAAGTGTACAGGAGAAAAAAAAAGATATAAAAGAGCAAGTTTCTGTTTTACCTATTTATGAAAATAAATCTCTACCAACAATCAATCCCAAAACCGCCACAACTCTCCCTGATCTTTCTCAAGTCTACACCTCCCTTTTCTCTTGTCTTTTTTGGTAGCAAAACTCCTTTTTAAAAAAACGGAATGAAAGTTTACAAGTCAAATTGTCTTTCTCATTCAATCATTTATATAAATTTTGTTTTAGAACATTAATTACAATTGATGACTTAATTAAAGTCTAAATATGCTTTATTTTTTCTCATTCTAGAGGACCCACTATAAACATTTAGTCTCTACCATTTGAAAAAATTTGCTGAAGACTAAATTTTGCCTGCTGTGGAGCAGTATTTGACCCTAGTTGGTCACTCTACTTCTCTTTAAATGACTTTAAGAATCCTGGGACACTCCTCTTTCTTCCTGCCTCATGGGTTAATCATCTTCACTTTCCTTTGCTAATTCAGCATCTAACCAACCTCTAAATCCTGCAATGCCCTCGGATCCCTTTTTTTCATTGACACTCAGTCCCTAGGAGCTCTCATGGCTGTAAATACGATCTACGCAATGATAACTAACTCAAGTCTAGACACCTACACATGACATTCTCCCAGATGGACCTCAAATTTAATGTGTCCAGAATGGAATTCCTGATAGTCCTCTCACGCCAGCCTACTCCTATGGCAGTTTTCACAATCTCTGTACACAGTCTCTGGCAACTTCATTCTTTCAGTTCTTCAAGGTAAAATCTGATGATTCGTCTCTTCTTTCTATCAAGAGTTAATCTACTATGCTTTTTACTCTGAAAAATATACACAGCACTTCTATCACTAGTTCCTTGGCAACTAGTATCTAAGTTCGATTAGTGGTATCCTTGCTTCCTCTCTTGCCTCACTTCAATCTGTTCTTCACACAATCAAGTAAAAACAGATTATGTTTCTCTGCTCAAAACTCTCAAATTAGCTTTTCCTACCACTAAATGTTAAAAGTCAGAAACTTCTCCCTCCCTTTCACTCTGTCCTGGCTGAACAGGCCTTCTTGCTTGTCCCTGAACATACCATCCATGCTTTTGGCCTCAGGCCCCTCTGTCCATAGCTATCTTCCTGTTTCCTTCAGATCTACTTAAGTTCAAATGCCACCTCATTAAATGTTGGTTTATCTAACCACTCTCTATAAAATCATGACACACCACATATACTCCTCATCACCTTACCCTCCCAACTCACCCCCTCACTTCTTCCAGGATACTAACTAATCCCTGGTACCTGTACATATGTATATAATTCTTTGCAAAAGATTGCCACATCAATTTTTTAAAATAATTTTTTTCATTATTGAATATTTTCCTCCCTCCTTCCCGCAAGGCAACCCTTGTTCCAGACTGTCGTCATACATATAATGCCTAATCACATATTCCTCTAACAGTTCTTCCCCTCATCTCTTCTATTGCAGTGTTCATTATCTAGTCACTCTTTTCCCATTCTCTAATTCCCCATTTTCTGTCCAATTTTATAACAGCAATGTTAAGCAGTATTTGTCCTTTTGTGACTAAGATATTTCACTCAAAATGTGCTCCAGGCTCCCCCAAGCTGTGTAATGTTTTATGAGTTCACTGTTTTTCAATGCTGCATAATATTTCATAGTATGAATGTAGCATAGTTTTTCTATCCATTCATTTGTTGATGGGCACTTCTGTTGCTTCCATCTCTTTGATACTGTGAATAATGTAGCAAAAAACATGGGTGTGCTCCCAGATCAATTTTAATCAGGAGAAACAGCATCATTTTTTAATAGTAACAGTAAAAAAGAATTTAAAGCCAGTCTTAAGATTTAAGTAGAAGAGTAAATATGTGATTATAAGTAATAGTAAGATATGAGAAAATATATGTAGAAAACAACTTCCTTAATTCAGAAAACTGGACCTTTTAGCACCTTTACAGGTTACTGCATTTATGGTGACAACAGAGGCATATTTTCTCATTTTACTCTAACTTGTAAATATCATGGTTTTTACAGTTTGAAGGTTTATGTCAACCTTGTCTTGAACAGGACTACTGGTACCTTTTCCCAACAGTCTGTGCTCACTTTGTCACATTTTGGTAATTTTCACAGTAACTTTTCTATAATGTTGTGGCACACTTAAACTCACTACTACCATTTGATTTGTGTACAAATCAGTTTTAGCAAATACAAATACATATAACCATTACTATTTTAATGCTGGTGGACCCAGTATGCTTAAAAGATGGGGGGAAAGTGCCAATTTCTGACCAATTTTTTAATCATTCAGTACAGCCATTACCTTCTCCAGGTTTGGGGTCCCAGCCTAGTCTCTCCCCTATAGGTGAAAAGACATCTTTCACAAACTCCTGGATTTCCTCATAGAAGTCTGTGTGGGACAAGAGAGTTGAGAGAATCCCCAGGTTACAGCTCAGGTCGCTCCATACAGTATAATTGGGCTCATTCACAAAAGCCTCCATGACTTTTAGAACCTCTACAGTGCTAATGATTCCAGCTCGAGCCTGGGACAGGAAAAAACACAAATCAATCTAGTCTTCAAATAAAAACACACAAGCATGTATTTTCAGCATTATTCACTACTAGCCAATTATCTCTTTGTGTTAAAAGAAAAGAAGGTTATACAAACACAAAAGAGCACTGTAAGAATAAAAATCCTACTATGACAAGAATCCTCATTTACTTTGTTGGTATTTATAAAAAAAAATTATACTGGAATTCAACCAATTTGGTAAGAATGGAAAAGAAAATAAAATCTATTAACTTCCTATCTCTATTCCATTTCTGGGGTCAAGCTTTCTTTTGACATTTTCTTTCATTCAAAACAGTTGTAAAATTAGTTGAGGCTGTGTTTTTGTTTGCCAGGGTTATGCATCTTGACAGAAGTGTCCCCCCGCCACCACCAAAATTGGACTAGCAAATTATGTCAAATTAATTTCTTAAAGACTGTTAAGTGAAAGGCCTAAATTCAGAGTCCTTTCAGAACCAGTGAAAGTTAGGAAAAAGATTTCTAATAATGCAGCCAATTGTACAGACATCTCACTCTTGTGAAACAGATCTGTCTCAGCAATGAGGTGAAGCAGATGTAAAGTTCTGTGCATCAGTGCTAATAAGTGTTTAAAAAAGAAGAATCCAAAACTAATTACTACAGAGAAGAGGGGAAACTTGAGGTCTATTTTTTTTTAGGTCTATATTAAAGAAAAACTAGGAGGAATCTGACAATTTTATCAAAGTTTAAAACACCAAGAAGCCATTAAGCCATGTTGGAGTCATTGGTAAAAATGCTAATAATCGGTTCAAATCCTTTCTGAACAAAGCCAAATAAAATGAAGTAGCTTAGAAAAAACAAAAATAATTTTGAAATAATTATTGTTAAAAAATTTCTGCTAAGATTTATACTATTATCATTCAAAAGAAACTTTTGCCCATAAAAGATCATTTAAGTGCAGATAGTAAATGGAAAAAAAAAATTGCTTAAAAGTGATTAAGTGGGCTTTGCTTCTAGTAAGTGCAAAATATTTAAAAAAACAACTCAAATTCTCTGCCAGAGTCAGAATGAACTCAAAGCTGACTCTCCAACTGTTTTCAGAGGCTGTAAATCTCATGGGAGGAGACTGCCCATCTTTCTCCTGCTGAACAGCTGGTGGATACAAAGTGTCAGAGAGTGCTGCCTTTGGATTATAACTTCCTACTGACTATGCCACCAGCGCTCAACTACATAGATCAAGCAATGTCATGTTAACTAATAATTAGTTGTTTGCTCTAAGCCCAATGTCTTATTTAATCTTCAGGGGAAACCATTCTAATTACACTCAGTGAGACAACTCCAAGGGAAAAAAAAAACCACCAAAATCCTTTAACCAACAATGTCCATTATACTACATCAATAAGGGATGCTCACCAAGGAGAAGAGGTCATTCTGTAAACCAAGTCGATCCACTGGGGGCAGAGAAAGGTCACGTATGCCTGGTAATAAACTTTCCAGCATGGTGGAACTGTACTGAGTCCGATAAAACCCAACTGTTCCCAGGTTTAGCTGAAAAGATATTCAGTATATTGTATTAAAAACTGTTGCATTTAATTTTAAATCAACCTTCTGCAGATGTGAAAAATTTTAGGTACACCTGGATTAAAAACACACAAAAGTAACTGACAGGGCTAAAAAGAAAACAAATGATTAAAAATGGCTGTCAGAGATAACGAATACAGAGACAAAAGAAAACAAATTTGAAATACAGGGGGCCCAACTGATGGACAGCAGAAAGAAAATGGCAGGGAAGAGGGGAGGAAATGAGGGCAGATTTCTATTTCTAAACCCAGTGAATACATTTAGGTTAAGAGGAACTGTGTGTAATATATAAAAACAAGGAATCCTGAGGGAACAGGAGTTAAAGTCCTCAGCTGTTAATGAAAAGGTTAATGGTTCGAACCCACCAGCGGCTCCACAGGAAAAAGATGAGATGTTAGCAGTCTGCTTCCAAAAAAGTTCACAGTCTTGGAAACCCTATGGGCAATTCTACTCTGTCCTAGGACAATGAATTTTGGTTTCCCTCACACTCAATACACATAGATATCCAGAGTCATGTGAATGGTGGACTCTACAGAATACTAGGTCTTTAAAAGCAATAATTTATTGAACCCAGAGTTTTAACAGAGTAACTAAAATCTGGTTTTCTGAATTAAAAGAATCACATAGACATAAAAGCCAACAGTGTAAGACTTGAATTTTTTTATTTAACATTATCTTCTATATGCTATTTGATAAAAATAAAAATATATTTTAAAAAACAGTATATATCTATAACCAGGAGAAGATAAAATAGATGAATGGGATCTTCTAAGAATCAAATCCCTATGCACATCCAAAAACTTCAGCAGGGTAAAAAGGGAAGCCACAGACTGGGAAAAAGTATTTGGTAATGACATATCAGATAAGGGACTTATATCCAGAATTTATAAAATACTTGAGCACTACAACAAGATAAAGGTAAATAATCCAATAGAAAAATGGGCACAGGATATGAACAG
>NW_006399827.1:11832687-11838844 GCF_000299155.1 Elephantulus edwardii
GAATACTACGCTGCATTGAAAAACAAGGAACTCATGCAATATTATTCAAAATGGGTGACCCTGGAGGACATTATGCGGAGTGAAGTATCTCAGTCACAAAAGGACAATACTGCATGGTGCCACTATTGTAAAACAGGACTGACATTGGGATTGGGAGGAGACTGAGAAGGATGGGTTCAATAATGTATACTGCATTGAAGCAGATGACGGAGAAAACTGTTTAAAAGAGATATGTGATTAGGTAGTGGGTAGTGTGTGTACTGGGGGGGAAGGTTGGGAGGGAAGAAAAGTGCAATAATGAATGAATGGAAATCCAAAGTCTCTGTAAATTTTCATCGAAATTAATAATAAATTAAAAATAATTTTAAAAACCCAAAACAGTATAAATGTAACTTTGAACCTCATAATAAAGCTTTCTTATTAATATGTAATTTTTGAGATTTTAAATGGTACTATAATAACCCATTACCTACAGTTAAAATATAGAAGATATATTTTATTTTTTTGTGATTTTAACAAAAGTTTACAGAAAAATTGGATTTTCATTCATTGCAAAATTTTTCTTCCCCCATTCCCCAGTCCACTTTGCAATGCACTTCACTCTGAACTGTTGTCATACATATAATGCTTAATCATATATTCCTTTTAAACATTTCTTTCTCTCATCTGTTCCAATGCAGTGTTCATTATCTATCCATTATTTTCCTAGTTTACCCGTCACCCCCCATGTCTGTCCTGCTTTATAACAGTGGTGTTATATAGTATTTGCAGAAAATATATTTTAAAAAAGAAAAGATAAAATAGTTATCTAAATAAAGTAAAAAATCTGAGGCAATGTTTGTTTACTTAATGCTATTTTTGTGAAATAATTTTTCTACTTTATTTTTATTTTATATTGGTTTGTGTAGAATTATTTTTAAAACACTTAACAACTAAATGAATTTCAACATTTCAATGACAACAACTGATTATTAGATGTGTGATCTCATTCAGTTATAGTTATACAGATATAATAACACACCACCGGTATCTGGTCATTAAAATGACTGGGCTGTTTGGATTTGCGACACGATAAAAGTTTTGGTTAATTAGATTTTAAATACAATCCAGTATCTTTTTTTATTCTTAACCAATTTGTACCCTCTTTTTATCTGTTTAATTATTTATCACTTCCTTACCTATAACATTTGATCAAATCTCTAGATAATTCTATTTGGAAATTAGCCCTAAATTTTACACAGGAACATTTAGATATGTTTTTTCTTTCTTTCTTTCAATGTCCTCATTTAAACTAATGCAGAATTTAGAGGCAGTCACAAGCTACTGACAAGGAATAAAGCAATTTAGGCTAGATAAAAAATGGCAAATTATTTCTGAAACTCACCTTTACCCACTCCTCTGGCTTGACATTTTTTAAAACCACATTCATCTCTGGTTTGTCCATGAGAATTTTTAGTTTGGCATGGTTAGGATCTTCACTAGTAGAGATTGTGATAGGAACCATCCATTGAGGACAGTCTTCTCCTTAAGCAAGGGAAGAACAAACAAAAAGTTGAAAAAGAATTTAACAGAAAGAAATGGAAGGTAAAGTGAACATAAAGAAGTGGTGTCTTAGTCAGCTTAACCTCTTCAGTTTAATTGTTAAGTCAATGGCTCATTTTAGTGATATATGAACTCTTACAGGTAATCTGAATAATCTTAGTGCAAAGAGGACAATAACAAAATCACATTACAGTCTCAAAAAAAGAATAGTTTACTAATTTATAAAGTAAAAAAATATAATAATTTTAACATAATCATTTTTTTATAGTATACAGTGACAGAATTTGTAGTCATTTTACTGTTAAAATATATTCTGAGTAGGTGAAAGCTCTCACACAGCATTTAAAAATAAAAGGAGGAAAAAGTGTAATCCTTAACAGGCATTATGTTGTTACTTGTCTTTGCATAGATTCAGATTCATGGTAATTTCATGTGTGAAAAACTGAATGGCTGGATTACGTTGTTGTGATGTAATGAATACATCCTAAGGGATTTTGGTTTTCAACACTGAAGACTTAAATCTAAAATCAAAAAAGCTTTTTCCTAAAGCAGATACACTGTCTTAGATGCTAGACAGCAAAACACATTTTGCATTAAGATGTCAAACAAAAGAGATTCACTGTTTAATACATTAATAGAGCTATTTTCCAAGTTAGAAAGCTTAATAATTATCAGATATCAGGATAAACCAGAATTCAAATCTCCTTGAAAGCTAGATACGTTAGGTTTTAAAATTACCTATGCTGATCACAGACCATTAAGAAAACCTGTAAAACCTGTCAGTCTCACAATATAGATTACAGGTATGAGGCAGAAAGAGCAACTGTCACACTTAGGGATTTGTCTGGATACTAAATCTGTCATCTGATTTATCAAACATATTCATGACAAGAGTATTTCTCAATAAGAGTGAAGGCTATACTTCTCAACTCCATTATTAAAGTCCATCAACTTTGGTGGCTGAACATGAAATGAAAAGGCATAATGTGGCTCTGACATATATATCTCTGATGAGGACCACTGTTTTAAAGGAACTGAGGAAGACAACAGAAAAATATTTCTTGATTTTTCATTTCAATGAATTTCTTGAGTAAAAGAGTCTAATGACATGTAGAAATATTTGGAAAAGCCAAGTAGAATGGCAGTTAAAAAAAGCTCAAACTCTTTAAGTGAGACTATATTGAGTTCTTACACTTAGGAAAGTAACTTTAAGCAATTTAACCCTGGTGACATAGCACAAAACATTTTGAGCTTCTAACCAAACATTCTTCTAGGTGATATAGCACTACTCTGTCAATGTGCTGTACAGAGGTAACTTGTGGTGGCTGTGATGCTGAACACTGTGACCCTGATGTGCCAAATGTGATATTGGTCACTCACAGCGGACAGTGTTTGGCGGAGCTCCCTGATTAAAACAAGCTTGGAAGCAGGAGTGGCACCCACTTCCGAAACAGCCAACTCGATGGCATTTAACAAAAACAACAACCAAAAGGTCAGCAGTTCAAATCCACCAGCAGCTGTTTTACAAAAGAAAGATGGGTAGTCTTTCCTTATAAAGATTTACAGTATAGGAAACTGGATGTAGGATTGCTATTATTCAGAATGGACTTGAGGCAGTGGGTGACTGTGCCTTCATTTGTAAAATGGGATATAATATCACTATGGCAGGTGAGAATATAAAATAACAGCCTGTGGCATCCACTTCCGAAACAGCTTGCCTCTGGAAACGCTATGAACTAGGAGAAATGATGAAAGTTATACAAGTGTTCAGGTCTTTCGTTCATAGGGTCGCTATAAGTCATCTACTACTGAACAGTACCTAACAACAACAACATAGCACTCAGGGAGCTCTGTACTATCAGCCCAAAGGAATGTGGTCTGAATTCAGCAGCTACTCCACTGGAGAAAGATGGGCACTTTCTTTTTGTGAGAATTACAGCCTCTTAAAACCCGCTGAAGGGTCAACTATGAGCTGGTTCCGACTTGGCAGCACACAACAATTAATACTGGTATATAGTACAATGACTTAAACTCACTGTTACCGAGACTAACCACTGGAGACACCAGGAATTTGGTAAACTGTGTAATATGCTAATAGTACAAGAGCTCCTTAATCTAATCACTGGCTGGATTGACTTACTTACTCCATGCAAAAATTTAATAATAATAATAATAACCCAATGACATAAACACATACTAAATCCTTTCTCAGGAATAAAGACTGGAGATATCCTTTCATGGGTGTTCTTACCATTCTTTACTCCTTATCGCCTCTGATAGCAGAGATAAGGAATTTTAAAAAACCTAACAACAAGAATGTTATAAAACACTACATTTAGTTAATGAATCAACCATTTTAGATTCCGAGATTTCAAATTTATCTTATAATTTCCTTAATTTAACTGTATTTAAAGTATAAAAAATGGGTAATTTTTTATTATTGTTCTAACTTTACTGTTACATAACCCAAATCCATTGACCAGCTCCCACTAAATAGCCACTAGCTTACCAACATATGGTCCACTGGCACAAAACTTCCTTTGGGACAACCTCAGTACTCTGTCATCTTCTACCTAAAGAAAGATAATAAAGGCTATAATATTTTTTGAGGGATGAGGGAAGAGTACAACATTTCTGTGACAAAGGAGACTAACTTTTATTTCAGTCAAATGGCTCATGAGGATGCAAAATACAATGGTGATGAAGAGAATAGTATGGAATAAGTGATGAGTCTCTGTTCCTCATTTAGTCCTCAATAAAAAGTCATGTTTCAAGTAAGATAACCTCTTAGAAGACATATATACAAAAAACTGGCACTGAGATGAAAAAGGTTTCCACAAGCTTTAAAGGAATAGTCAACATAACTAAGATGATAAAATTTATTTTAATTTTTATAGATGTTTAGCTTTTCTCACTTTCATGAAGTGGCAATATTAGGTAAGCATGTGGATTCAGTATTTCAGAATTCAATTTTTGAATGATTGATAAACATGAAAGAATGTACAAATCCTGTTAAAAGGATGACCTTTGTAGTGAAATACACACACACACACACACACACACACACACACACACGAAGTGGAGGTAAAAACTGTAAGTAACAAGCTAGGAATAACAATAGTATTTAAAACATGTGGCTTTTTTTGTTTCACATAGAGTTTGCTATTGTGCCTTAGAAGATTTAAAATAACACAAGATAACAGATTTATGATTACTTCAAATGTAAAATGATCTTAGTGAAATGTAAAATGGGCCGGTGACCTTCACAGATATAAACTGACTACAAAAGATACAACTGAAATACTAAGGTAGGTTGGAAAAATTGAGTGTTTCAATAATGCTGTGAGGAAGTAGGGTAATAATGTTCTCTGTTAACAATTATGCTCTTCCAATGTTCTCCACCTCAAAGAAAAGTTACTAGAATACGAGTCTGCTTTATACGTAACATTTAAATAATAATAATTTAATAATTTTTGAGGTGTTGCCTGGTTTTGGGGAATAAAACTCCGGAGGTAAAAGAAACAATCAATCATGTTTGCATGCTATTTCTCTTAAAAGAGGCAAATGGTCCACCAACAAATGAATGGAGAGAGAAGCTCTGGTATAGTCCCACAATAGAATACTATGCTGCATTAAAAAACAAGGAATTCATGAAATATTATACAATATCGGTGGCCCTGGAGGACATTATGCTGTGTGAAATATCTCAGTCACAAAAGGACAAATATTACGTAGGGCCACTGTTGTAAAACGGGACTGACATCAGGATTGAGGGAAGACTGAGAAAGAGGAGATAAATAATATATACTGCATTGAAACAGATAAGGGAGAAAACTGTTTTAAAAGGATGTAAGATTAGGTATTACTGTCATGAAAGGAGTCCAGAATGAAGGCTGAACAGTGGAGTGGACTTGTGGGGAGGAATTGTATAACAATGAAAGAATTTTTCTTGGGGGAGCTCTGGTGGCCTAGTGGCAAGAAGCTGCACTGCAGTCCCAGAGATGCACGGTTCAAATCCACCAGATGCTCTGCCGAGGAAGGAGGAACAATTTCCTCCTGTACCAGTCAGATTCGATTTGACGGTACACTACACAAAAATAAAAGAAAAATAAAGAAACTGGGTTTTTTTCTATTTAGTTAAATGTATGCATGATCTGATAAGCAAAGGTTCTGAAACGAGACTGCCGGTGTATAAAATCAAACTCTGCCCCTTAAAAATGGTGTTTTCCTGGGTGCCAGTCCGCTAGCTCAAGTTCCTCATCTAAAAAAAATCAATAATTGTACTATAATTACTTCAAATAAACACTAAAATGCTTATAATAAATGATAAAAGGTTAGCTATTCTTTTATCATTTCACTATGCTTTGAAATGGAATTTTACATTCAATAGAAAAATGAAATAGATTTCAAAACTTAAATAAGTCTAATGTTCTCATGGCCTAATGCCAAAAAGGTGCACTGCAATCCTGAAGGCACATGGTTTGAGTTCACCATCTGCTCCGTGGAAGAAAGATGGGTAATCTCCTCCGGTGCTATTGAATACCTCTGAAAACCTGCCGAATGGTCAGCTATGGGTTGATTCCTACTCAATGATACACAACACAATTCTAACTGA
>NW_006399827.1:11838944-11897255 GCF_000299155.1 Elephantulus edwardii
AAAAAAAGAATTTTTCTTTTAACTTTTCAAAAAAAAGAACAAATTGGGGAGGAGGCGGTAGGCAGGGAGAAAAGTGCAACAATGAATGAGTGGAAACCCTAAGTGTCTGTAAACGTTCATTAAATTAATTTTTTTAAAAAGGACAAATGAAGAGATTACTTATTTATAAGGAGCCTTGACATCAAGTTTTACCAGCCATTACCTATGATAGATTAGTTCAAAACAGAGAAAGATTAGAAAGAAACAAATTTTGACAGTGGTATGCCACTAAGTTTATAGGTATTCTTTTCCACTGTTGTTATGTGCCGTCGAGGCGACCCTATGTACAACAGCCCTAAACTCTGTTCTATCCTGTGCCAATCTCACAATCTCCGACACAACTACCCCCATTATCCCAGTCACTAAATCAATCCATCTCATCGAGGGTCTTCCTCTCCTGCGTTGTCCCTCCACCCTCCCGAGCATGATGTCCCTCTCCAAGGACATTGCAACATGTCCAATGTATGTCAGACAAAGCTTCAGAATCCTTTCCTCCAAGAAGCAGCCCGACTTCACTCTCTCTGGAACAAACCTGTTTGTTTTCCTAGCAGTCCACGGTATATTCAATCCTCTTCGACACCCCAGCTTCCCACTAGATATGATCAACTGTATTCCTTAAATTGTCTTTTCAAATTCTTAGAAAACTTAACTAAGCAATTTCCCTAATGTGTATACTTCATTAATAAAAAGTCCTATGTTTATTGTCAAGGCTTGGCTATGAAAGAATAACTTACAAAGGTCTGCATTAAAATGTCCAGTATAGATCTGAGTCCATTTTGGAAGTTTTGTTAACTTTGTAATTGTCATTTGTTAACTTAGTGATTGTTACATCAAAAAACTACGAAAAACATACTGTTTCACAAACAATGTAGGACCATAAGAACAATCAAACACAGCAAAGATTGATGAATCCTCCTTTCTAAAACTGGATGGCAATTAATTCTATATGCAGCTCAAGAAACTCATTTCTTCCCTTTTTAGTTTTTTTTTAATTTTATATTTGTTTGCATATAAGAGTCACATACACTGTATCCTATTAGGCATGTATAATTTTAACGATGTTCAGGGAAAATAACTTAGAGACAGCAAGTCACTGAGAACAGAGTTGGTTTACAAAAATATCCTTTGAAATCTTCTTAAAACCATACAATACTCTAGGTTAACTTCATACATGGGATCAAAGTGACAACATCACCTCAAAAGATTAGACAGCATGAATTCTTGTTAAGAGACCAGGGGAGAAATGACTCAGAAAATGATGGTGAGAATGGTAGCACAAGTTAAATAACATAATCAAATGTCATGAAATAGTAATGTGTTGGTTTGTGTTTTACTGTGTAGCTTCTCAATGACAAAAAAACTCAGACAAGGCTTGATTTAAATGTCACTTTGACTATATAAAATACAGATAAGTAAATTTAATTAAAATGTATTGAATTCCACATAACATAGTATCAAACAAATGGAAGAATTTTTATAAGTATACCTGCTCTGATTCCACATAAATGAGGGGAAATCCCATTTGTTTGGTCCAGGTATTCATCACAGCAGCTATGGGTTTACCACTGGCATTTTCTAAACTTTCCCAGAGATCCTCTAGAAAATAAATACAATGAAAATTTAAAGTGTTTACAATTTCATTTCCTAAACAAAACAGAAATGCTACTTAACTCTTAATATTGCAGCATCACCACTGTTGACCAATTATTTGGTTCCTTCAGATTTAGGAAACAACAGGGGGCAAAATACTCCCACTGCACCATTAAGTAAACTTTTCTATAAAAACTCACATGTTAAAATGTTACTAACTGTGCCAATTTATGTGAAAAATTTTAAGAAACAAGACAAACAGATGACTTCAATCAAGAAGACAAGTAAGCAAAATTGAAACCTGTTCAACATTGCTATTAATATATAATTCACACACATAAGCCTATTATAACAATTCAATCAACAAAAGTTTCAAATATTTAACACTAATTAGACTGAAGTAATACTGACATAGTCAAATATCATTAGTGGTAAGGAAAAGAAAGCAGGAATATAATATGTGATAAATATAATGAAATGTAAAAATAAATGTATATAATATATATAAGAAATGTGAGAATGGTGGCATACACAAAGGAAAAGTTCTTAATATAAAAGCTTCATAAAAGGTGACTTCTGATCTGTATTTTAATGATAAACAGTTCATCAGAGAGAAAAAAATAGAAAAGCATCCAGGTAGAAGGAAATAGTGCATGTAAAAATAGTAAAGTATTAAGACCTCCAAAGTCTTGCCAAGAAGTAGCACAGACTTTCCCTTGAAAGTTATGGGATATATCAAATATATTCAATCACTAGGATGATACATTTAGACACGCACTTACAGAAAAACAATTCACCTCAGTGTGAGAGGCAAAACTGAAGGGGAAAAAAGACTTCTTGGCAATAAGTAAGTAGGCAAACATAGAATTTCAGGGGTGAAATCAGGAAAGTAAGGAACCACGTCACGTGCCTTTGGGATTGCAGTGCAGCTTCTTTCCACTAGGCAACCAGAGCTCAAAAGGAGAGCTCCTTATTTATGATGACTTAACTAGATGGTTTCAAATAACACAATTTTATTTTATGTTCATCACATGGAAAGTTAAACATTTAGAGCAAAAAGACAAAGTCCCTTCTTGGGTTGGGTACTTTTATCCTCTTCATTGGTACATGAAATTATTAAAGATTACCTGTTGCAGCATTTTTCTGTTGGAATTTTGTTAGGTACATGTTCATTCCTTTCTTAAAGTCCTGAAAAAAAAACACAATTTTTAAAAATCCAAGAGTCAGATCTCATCATTTTTAGTACACACTTGCATATTAGTATTCAAAAGCAAATTTCTTGAGTGTTACATGTACATAAAACACTTATTTCCATTTAATGCCTACTGCCTTTTCAGAATACAACATTGAAGAAAAACTACAAAGAAAGCATCTGTGCCTTCTACCCTTGCTTTTAAATGTCTCTTCTTCCCTATCTCCAAATACACTTGCACATCACTCAGCTAAAAATCAGTATAGTCAACATAAAGAGAAAGGAAGGTAAACCAGAATATGGTATGTCCATTTATAGTACAGAAAAATATCTAGGAACTTATTCCAAATAAATAAAATAGTTTGCAAAACTCTACTATTTCACCATAAAAGAATGGACTATTAAAAAAAAAAAAAAGGCTTTCTTACCTTATCCCCAATGTAGTCATGCAGCATTCGGATGACAGATGCACCTTTGCTATAGGATATGGCATCAAATATCTCATCAACCTCAGAAGGATGGCCCACACTGACCTGGCAGACATTGTGATGAAGGATTATGACAGGAAGCAGATAGCCTGTAACACTGAATTACATAAAAAGCTTTCTAGGAAAACCCTTCTAACTCATAAGAAACTTTTACTGCCTTTTGCTCAGACATAATGCACCATTATTCATTATACTGCATGGTTATTACACACAAAAAATGGTCTCCCAAAGCCTTGGTTCTGGTCCTGGCTCACCTCTGCATTACAGATCTGTTTATTCTCAGGACAGAAAGAGAGAGATAAAAATACCTGATTTTCTCCACTCATTCTCCCATATTGCTTAATAAAAAGTTATTTTGGTGAATATGTAAAAGTACAATATGCTTGCCTGTACAAAGACTAAATTTTTCTAATGCCAATATTAAAAAGAAAGATTATTTAGAACCTATTATGCCTAGCTATTCAAGACTGAGACCACAGAACTACAAAAGCAAGTAAAGTGAAACAAGCCATGCAATTCTTTCTTCTTTTCAGAGTCTTAAGTATCCCTCTCACAAAGCACTTATGTCACTAAAAATGGGAGCAGTCAAAACAAAGACCAACAGGGAGAAAATGTGGCTCACTTCAATTGGATGACTGTTATCTAAGGCGTCAAGCTCCTGGGCCCGGGTATAATCAGCAGAAACAAACTGAGTCCAGATATCATATTCTGGGAAGCAGTGGTCTACACACAGATACTCAATCCAGGAAGCGAAGCCTTCATTTAACCAAAGGTGAGTCCACCATTCCTAAACAGAAAAGATGAAGATGCATAAAAATCCTGAAATGTTTTTCAATTCCACTAGTTTGAAAACTCAATGTCCTTTCTACTCCAAATCTAACAACCTAATGAATTATAATTAAAAACACTTAGTAAATCTTTTAACAAAGAGAAGCCTATCAAGAGATACCAGGAAAGGCCAATTAGTAATATTATGCCTGAGGGACATTATTAAAACATTGTTAAATATCTACCACTTTTTACTACCAAAAACAGAAAATGTGTGTGTTGGAGGGGAAATGAGACACTAAAAAATAAATCTGTCATGTGGGAAACGAGAACACAGATATATTTAAGAATTCAAAAAAAATTATAAAAATTTAGTTTAGTAAAATATTTCCTTTAAAGAAAACAAGGTTACCCAATGTGAAGTGAAAACTATTTCCATGACTGAGAAAATTAATTTTTGATTGACAGGTTAGACTTTTTAGACAAAAAAAGAAAAACTGTACTGCTGATACAAGGATTATGTGAAAATAACAAATGTCTTGGGGATAAGTAGTTCAGCTATGAATGGTATTTAAATATTTACAGAATACTACAATTCTAACTTAAGAACTTATAGGAGTGAAACAGATAAAGAATTATACGGAGTCACAGAAAAACCAATGTAAAGAAAGCAATGTATGAATGCAAGACAGGTGCCAAAGGACTAATGTGATGAAGAAAACAAAGGGCCTGTTTAAAATTTGAAAAGATTAAATATTTTCTCCATTAAGTGATATGTGGCTTTTTAAATGCTTTATGCTATTTAACGAGTCACCTCACAAAGAGAAGAAGAGTTGCCTCACAAAAGATAAGCCGGTGCAGTTAAACCCAACCTTCAGAATTTCAGTTTATGAAATCATCAACATATAATAGCTAGAATGTTATTACTGGGTGCAATTCAGGTAATTTCCAGGACATATCTGACAGAGTAAGACTGTTTGAAAGGCTTTCTGAAGCTGTAATCTTTACAGTTGCCTTTTCCTGTAGTCACTGAGTATCAACGAAGCACTTAAATGTGAAACCACTAAAGATCTTTAATAACTAGAATAGCTGCCAAAATCTAATATAAGCTCTTTAAAAGTAGTACGAGATAACATATTTCCTCTATTTAAAGATAAATTTGGTTTCAAAATAAGATTATAAAATTTAAAAGTGTTTTAAAATCTGAGTGAAAATATTCTGTTTGATAGGAAGTAGAAAGCTTGCTGTATAATGAGCAAGGAAAGGGGGTTGACTTTCTTTGGAAACTTTCTCAGACATGGTTAAATGTATTTACTTTCTTCTTAATTTATGTAACATATGGATTAAAGTAATTTCCAAGATAGGTTCTAGTCTACAGCAGCCTAAATGCTATGAGCTGACAGCAAAATCGTCAGTTCTTTTGCTTACTAACACGTTGCTGCACACTTTTAAATTGATGACCGTGCTTAGAAACACACTTGCCATCATTTGCGGCAATGTGTTCAGCCTGTGCTCTCAAACTCAAACACTGCTGGCTTCTACAGATGAAACTTATTTAGGATAAAAGTAAAAAGTCACAACTGATGGACACAGATAATTCACAGGAAACATTTTAATAAACAAAATTTTAATGATCTAGTTAGATTTCTTTAATTCACTTGAGAGGTACTCTGCCATTTGCTTTGCTTTTATTTCTCTTCAATTTCGATCTAACACTTCAGCAATGAAAAAACTAATCCCTAAGTACATTTTCAGCTTGTAAAAGACCATAGTATTTTTTACTTTTAAGCTAGTGAACTATGTAATAAATATGACTTTAAAAATACAGTTAAATTAGAATTTCACTGCATAAGTAACTCATCTCTAAGAAAATCTCTTTAGTTTCTTTCAAATTGGTATCTTGACTTCACCCTCCCCCCCGCCATTTGTAGGCAAATCCTATGCCTGTTTAAGAAGTATTTTCTAAGGAATGAAGGCTGTGTATAATATACTCATGATGAACACAGAGATTCTAATAAACACTTTTTAAGGGAGATCTTTAAAAATAATTTTTTCTTTACTCAACTGTTTTTTTAGCACAATGTTCCAGCCAAACCTGGATATTAATAGCCAAATTAATGTGCTGCAGGATGAAGATAAATATATTTGAGCACTTAAAAATATTAAATACCATAGTAACAAGATTTCCAAACCATTGATGGGCGAGTTCATGTCCCACAACCAGAGCAACCCACTGGCGTGATGAAGAACAGGAATTTTTGGGATCAATTAGCAATGCAGTCTCTCTGTGTTTAAAAAACAAAAACCAAAATAAAACAATAAAAGTATTACAATAAAAACTGGCATGCACAAATTGGGGAGATTCAAACAGTAAATGAGATAGTCAAGGTAGGCTTTGGAGATATCATTAAAATATTTCCTCAGAGCAACTTAGAAAAAGTTTCAGGAAGATTAAATATCATCACAATAAAATTCATACAATAAAAGTTAAAGATGACACAAGCTTAACTATCAGTTTGTTGATAGGTAAGCTTGCATTTTCAGAAGAACTCTGTCTTAGGAATTAGAGATTATTATGCCAAAGAAGAAAGAATTCTTCCATTAAAAGGAGAGGAAGAATATACTTCATAGTCACAAAAAGGACACTGAGCAGGTTGTTCAAAACTTAGTCCTAAGAAGGCAAATCAAAGAAGAACACAAAATCTTGTTTACGGACTCTGCTTTAAAAATTACATAACACCCCCCCCCAAAATTACATAACCCACACAAATGTTTATATTGTGGTGACAGACATGTAAAACTTCTCTGGTTAAGTGAAATTAGGGAGGGTTCTTCAAGTTGGAGAAACAGCTACAAAACTACTGGAAGGAAGAGGAGGTACTGAAATTAGAAACTCAGTTAAGAATACATCTAAAAATGCCAGGGATGCCAGATGCTCATTTTAAAATCTTACACCCTCAGATAGCAGTAGCACCAGAGGGTGTCCATACGCATTTCTGAAGTGTGCACAAAAAAGAAAATTTACAACAGATCATAAAGCCGAAGCTACTCAATCATGATTAGGAGCGAAGCCCTTTATAAAAATCAGTGCTTAAAAAGATAAGGCAGGGAAACACAATATTAACATACCTATAGGTAACAAGGCCCCAGTTCTCCATGGCACCTTTATAAAATAAACACAAACATTTATTGATATACTTACTCCTCAAAATCACAAAATTTAAGCTACTACAATTCAACAATAAAATGAAATTTACTTTACCAGCTGCAAAGTCTGCAATAGCAATGAGATCAATTTTAGGTAGAGGATAAGGAACATTGAAGTAATCCTTATAAAAAGGCAGGGTTTTAGCAGCAACCTATAAAAGTATAAACAAAAGTACTACTTGATAAATATTTTATTGTTAATTCATGTAGAAATCCGCAAAGGAATCCTGTTGCAGTCTAAAATATCTCAAGTTACTAGAAACTAACCCTCCAAACACTGTCTTTGCCCAGGCTTTGTAAATATCGGTCCCATTTTATTCCATTTCTAACTTGGTGTCAAGAATATCATTACATCTTTTCCCACCCATTCCCTGGATAAATTCCATTCCTATTCTTTTAGTAATTTTCTTTAAAATGTTACTGTAACACCAAGGTTAGTATTCTAAAATTACATAAAAAATAAAACCAAAGTGTCACAACAAATTATAGACTAAATTATAAACAACTGTACTAATAATTGATCAGAAATGTAAATTCCCCAACCTGGAGTTATGGACTGTTGGAACAATCCTCTTCAAGTACATTTACCTCTAACGCAAATTTTCCTTGCTCTGCTTTGCCAACAGGGGTGTAAACACGGACACAAACACCATCTTTTGACCTTGTTTCTACAAAGTCATATTCACCAACAACAAACGCCACCAGATATGTAGACATAACAGGTGTTCTGGCAAACTTCACTTCCACTAAATTTTCATCATCAGGGTATGGTTTTCGATCAATTACATTCTTAAAAAGAAAAAAAATTATTATATTAAGTATATTAAGAAAATCTGTAGGCTTTACTGCCTCTCTGCTTGAACCTGCTCATTTTTAACCTTATTTATATGGCGCTTAAACTGTCAAGATGTTTCTTTTCTTTTTAGAAAAACAAGTGAAAAGGTTTATTAAGGTATTAAGACAGAGGCAAAGCTACTGAAAGACTGTGCAAAAAGTGAAAGGGAAAAGGAAAGAAGATGGAAGAGGGGTAAAGGACCCCTGGAAAGACAAAGCTGAAACCAGACCTCACAGTATGCTGTCAGTAGAAATGGAGAGTAAAAGCAAGATGTTCTTTTCAGGAAAGAAAGTGATCACTCACATTATAAGGATTGAAGTGTTAAATGTGTCAGAAACTGACTGAAAAAGGAATCAACTTTTCCAGATACCTATCAAAAATTAAAAAGGAGCTCTGGTGACTTAGTGGTAAGGAATTGTGCTCCCAACACAAAGGTATATGGTTTGAACCAATCAGCTACTCCATGGGAGAAAGATGGGCAATTTGTGTGATTACTGCTTCTAAAGACCCACTGGAAGGTCAACTATGGGTTGGGCTCTGACTAGACAGTGCATAACAACAAACAACAAAATCAAAGAATACTAGTGTGTTTAAAATAAGACCCGCACATTTATTTTGAAGTGAAATAAGGTCAGGAGAGAATTACTAATATAAACATATTTGTGAAATCTGATACTTTAAAGAGAACAGATTTCTCTATGTATTCTCTGTATCAAAGTAGACTCCAAGAAAACCTAAGAAGAAATCTCTAATTTACCCCCCCAAAAAAGTGTAGTTGTTTTCAAGTTGTTTTCAAGGCCACTGATTCATGGTAATCCCACATGTGTCAAAATAGAACAGGGTACCAGAAAGTTTTCAATGGCTGAATTTGGGGAAGCAGATCACCAGGTCTTTCTTCCAACACACTTTGGAGTAGGTTCTAAACCACACTCTTTCCATTAAAAGCTAAGCATGTTAACTACTTGCACCACTGAGAAACTGTCTATATTTTACCTTTAAAACTCTTAATTTCTCTTTGACGTTCTCTTTCTTTCCCCTATTCAGGTTCTTAAGTTCCTTTACACTTTAACCTAATTCTTTTCTCCAAGACGACTTGCTCAAGAACAGACCTAATAAATTAATTTCCTCTTAATTATAAAGGAATATTCAAGTTTAATGCATCTGTCTCTTTTCTGAGAATATCTGAGAAAAAAACAAAAAACAGTTCTACCTGTGGAATTTCCTCCATCAAGGAGGACAAGAAACAGTTATTTTGTGGCACAGCAGGCTTCTTCTAGTTTCCTGTAGACATATTACTATAATCTATTGGCTATTTTCTATCTTAAAGAAGGTGTCACAGACAATAAACTGTAAGTGATGAATGTTTTCGCTATTTATGAATGAGATAAGTGATATGGGTAAAGAGAGCATATGCCAAGAATATAATCAGCCAATACAATCTAAATACATTTCATTAAGTACTCATATCTTTCCAATTAGTAAGGAAGTTGTATTTTTTTTTCTTCTAGGTAATAATTCTTTAAATTTGTCACTTACCTAGATCTCCAAATTAAAAGACAATCCTACTACATAAAGCAATTAAGAAAAATAAGGCCTATTTGGAATAAAGAAATCTTGACTTTTGTGTTATGATAACATAACAAGGATGGTTCTGGGTGGTTTCATGTTATTCTACCTAACCAGCAAACAAAATTGCTAAAAGCATATTAAAAATTTAAATATACTTACAAACACATACATACCATATTTGATAAAGCAACTCTGTCTTTAGGGACAACTAATGAAATATCAAAAGTTGCTTTGATGGCAGGCTCATCCCAACAAGGAAAAGCTCTCCGGGCATCAGTAGCCTTAAGAAAAGGAAATTACATAATATAAATTAATTAACTTAACAGGCGATTTCACAAAGTAACAGCCATCTCTCTTTTTCTAGCATTCACTCATTCTTTGCTGGACTTATTAAAATACTAGTTTTGCTAGTAACTGAAAATGGACTATTTCTTTCCTAAGTTGAAACGACATAAAGTGAAGAATTAATTACCATTAAAACTGATATGGGGAAAATTTGGGGGCATTTCTAACCCTTAAAAAAATAAGCTACAAAATAGCACATCAATCTAAAAACACCCTAAAATACAGCATACAGTGTTCACAGACATACTTAAAAACTATGATGGCTTGGTGCTGAGATGTTAAATGTAGGTCCCAGGCAAGCCACCTGGAAATGCCACTCTCCCGCTTACAAAAGCACTGAAGGCTCTTTTTTTAATAACTTGCTACAAACAAGGCCTGAATTCTAGCTTTACTTTTCACACTCCCCCCCTCCCCTTTTCTTTTGTCCTTTCATGAGAACAAAAACCTTCTTGGGACTTCTTTTCTAAACAGATACTAACAAAGGTCTTTGGTAAAAGCGGTGTGGGATTAAAGAAACTTTCGAAAAATGGGAATACTTGTATATACTTTCTCCTTAGTGCCAGGCAATAAGGTTGATGCTGACAAAAAAACAAACACAATCCTTACGATTGTCACCACACCAGCAAATGTACAGAGCATAGGAGAATCAATAACAGAACACTCTAGGAATTCAAGGCTTGGAAAATACCAGAGATTGTCCCTCTGGCCATTATTTAAAAATAAAAATATTGGCGAACTCTGGTAGCCTAGTGGCAAGAAACTGCCCTGCAATCCCAGAGGTGCACAGTTCGAATCCACCAGATGCTCTACTGGAGAAAGGGGGACAATTTACTCTTGTACCAGTCAGATCCAATTTGACGGTACACACACACACACACACAAATAATTTAAAAAAGAAAATCAATCTTTAAATGTGCTCTTTACCTGGGAAGGCAGTAACAGGAATAAAGATGAACACTCTACTAACTCAAACAATTAACTAGTTAAATTATATTTTTAAAAAATGATACATGAAATAGACATCTCAGGTGGCCTACTGGGTAGCAAACTCTGCTGCCAACCCAAAGATAGGTGTTTTGAATATACTAGCTGCTCCCCGAGATAAAAATAGGTTATCTCCTTTTGATGTACAGATTCTGAAAATCGACTGAGGGTCAGCTATGAGTCACTTCCAACTGATGGCAGTGAACACCACCACAAACAAAGGACTGGAAACTCAGCTGCTTCATCCATAGGAGTTGGCACTGCTAATCCAAAAGCTCAGCCTCTCTGGTAGTTCAAATTCACCTCCAGCTCTGAGGGAGAAAGGTGAGCAATGTCCTCACATGTGATTTACAGCCTCAGAAATGGACAGCAAAGAAGTTTTTTAACAAAAAAAAATTGTTACTACTTGATCTACCAAAATGGTCCTCATCCTTTTTTAAAAAAACCAGTCAACATCTGTTAAAATGAAATTTAATTATTCCATAGAACATTTCTAGATATTAAAAAACAACAACAACAAAAAAAAAAACCCCTTTTTAGTAAACTGGACAAAATCATAGACTGCAACTATTGACAAGATTATGCACCATTAAAGAAAGAATGAAAATAAGCAACTTTATAGTAATTTTCTTCAAGAAAAGAAAAGCAAGGAGAACGTAAATCATAAAAAAGAGAGAAATGATCAAAACAACTATGAGATACCATCTCACCCCAGTAAGAATAGCAAAATATAACAGAACAGCAAGCAACAAATGCTGGCGAGGATGTAGAGAAACTGGAACTCTTATTCACTGTTGGTGGGAATGTAAGATGGTGCAACCATTGTGGAAGGCGGTGTGGCGCTTTCTCAAAAAATTGCAAACAGAGATACCATTTGACCCAGCAGTACCATTACTGGGAATATACCCCAGAGAGACCATGTCTGCCATCCAAGCAGATATATGCACACCCATGTTTATAGCAGCTTTGTTTACAATAGCAAAGAGTTGGAAGCAGCCTAAGGGCCCATCAACAAACAAATGGATAGAGAAGCTGTGGTATATCCACACAATGGAATACTATGCAGCATTGAAAAACAAGGAACTCACACAATATTATTCAAAGTGGGTGACCCTGGAGGACATTATGCTGAGTGAAATATCTCAGTCACAAAGGGACAAATATTGCATGGTGCCACTGTTGTAGAATGGGTCTGACATCAGGGTGGGGGTATGACAGAAAAAACTGGATAATTATGTATATTGTATTGAAACAGATGAGGGAAAGAACAGATTAGAAGTGATATATGATTGAGTATTATGGTTAGCAAAGGAATCCAGAATTAAGGTTGCATAGAGAAGTGTACTTGGGGTGGAGGGAAGGAACATGGGAATTGTATACTAATGAAGGAATTTTTTTTTCTTTTCTTCTCTCTCCGGAGGGGGAAGCAAGCTGGTGGGGAGGGGTGGGCAGGGAGAAAATTGCAGCAATGAATGAATGGAAATCCAAAACCTCTGTTAAAAAAAAATTATAAATATAAAAAAAAGGAAAAAATTAATGTTATTAAAGTTATAAGAAAAAGAAAAAAAGAGAAATGAGTTTACACTATACAAATGAATAGTATGAAAAACAAAGCTGAAACGTTTCTAAAATACTCAAAGGGTCAAGTAAAGGTATATTTGAAGAACAGAGACACCAGAGCTTAAACTATTTTTATCTGATATTTTTGAAAGTTATCAAAACAGGACCAAATTGAAGATGTATTTTTTTGAGGCTTGATTTGTGCCCTCATATGTAATCAATTCTGGAAAATGTGCCATGTGCCAATCTTGAGAAGAAAGTGAATTGAGTTTTAGTTGAGTGCAATACTCGGATTACATGCGCAAGGTCGAGTTGGCTGAATGTGTAATTTAGGTCTTCTGCATCTTTGTTAAGTTTCTTTCTTTTTTTGAGTCATATGCTAAGTTTATTACAGAGAAATTATTGGAAAAGAAAAGCAGTAACTTTGGCTTTGGATATATTGAATTTAAGAGTGTAGTAAGGCAGCAAAGCAAAAACACAACATAGACAATTGGACATGTAAATCTTTTTTTTTATTATTAAATTTTATTAGTTTTAATGAACATTTACAGAGATTTTGGGTTTTCATTCCTTCACTGTTGCACTGTTTTCTCTACCCTCCTCCCCAGTTCGTTCTTCTTCCCCCCCTACCCCGAATGTCTGTTTTAATAGTCCAATTGCCACAGTGCTTGTCAAAGCCAGTTCTGATTAATCTCCTTTGTCAGTGGGACATGTAAATCTTGAGTTTTATATGTAAAAGTTTGGAAGTTAGGAACACGAAGATGATGAATAAGCATCTACGGTATCAATAACAAGAAAGTATAAATAGAAAAAGACAAGAGATACAAGAGCTGAACCTTTGGAAGTCAGGCCTCAAAATGGTTAATTGGATACAAGAAAATTCGGAAGTGTATGAAATACTAAAACTTAAGAAACAAATAAACAGACACATACATTTCCAATATGGTGGCCGAATGATACTAGTTTGAAGACTAAGGTACCCTGATTCAAGCTATGGTCTTTCCAATCACTTGCTATTCATCTGAGAGCTGGACAATGAAGAAGGATGACAAAAAAAGAAATGATGCCGTGGAGCTGTGATGGAGGAAAAGAGTACTTTCTGAATATCCCATGGAGTGCAGAAAAGAACAGATAGGTCTTGGAGAAGGTATGGTGAGAGTGCTACTTGGAGGCAAAGGTGATAAAGCTTCATGTCACATACTTTGGGCATATTGCTAGGAGAAGCTATGCTTTGGAGGGGGACATCATGCTTGGAAAGATGGATGGTCAGCAAAAGAGGGGAAGATCATCACCCAGATGGACGAGCACACAGGAATGAGCTCACATGTGCTGGAGAAGATAAAGATGACAAAGGATAGGGCAGGGTTCAGATCTCGTGTTTATACGGTCAGCGCGAGTTAATTTTGACTCCTTGGTACCTAATAACAATAACAACAACAGTATTTAGCTCTTACATATTCCCAGAAAAGTTAAGTTTCTTTTGAGTTGACCTATCCTTTGATGAGAGTATTGTATTAAAGTCTCCCACAACTAATGTGGTGCTATTTCTTTTTCAATTCTGTTAACAAACTGAAGCTGTAATGGAGAAAATTTTGCTAAATTACAGAAAGACCTGAATCTGAAAATGGAATAGGGGACATAGGGACAGTATTACCAAGTACCAGGCAAAATTAATGTAATATGAACATCCAGAAATTTTCTTTGAATTTTCAAGGTCAAAGAAATAATTTTAAAAAGCAATAGGGGAAAAAATATGAAACAAAAAATTCTCCCTACAAAGGGAAACCAAACATTCAAGCCTGGGACTACCCCCTTTAACAAAATGAGATGCCAAAAAACTTTGCAGCAATATACATAAAAAAGGAAAACTTTTAAGTCAATTGACTATCCTTCAACTATAGTTGAACAAATGGAATTTGCTACTAATTGTAGCAAGGAGGAACATGTAACTTAGGAAATCATGGTTGGGAAAATGTCTCAGTATGAGTGCTAAGAAAGTAACTTATTCAATTTGAGTTTGTTTGGGTTAAGTGAGGGAGAGTTAAGGAAGCAAGGACTCACAGCAGAGGGTGCTCTCAGAAAGGGAGAACAATTTTACGTATTACACAACCTTGCTTACAGAAAATAGAGGATTTAAGATATGTGCTGCAGAAGATAAAAAAAAAACTAGTCTTCAATATAGATTACATCTAAATGTGAAAAGACAAAAATTCACACCACAGGACGAAAAGGCAACATCATGACCAACAGAGAAAACATTAAAGCTGTCAATTTCATTTAGCTGGATCCATAATCACCATTCAAGGTAATAATAGTTAAGAAATCAAAAGATGTGTATTGCTTTGGAAGAATCTGCTACCCAAGTCCTCTCCAAAGTGCTGAAGAACAAGAATGATGTCCTTGTCTTGGAGAAAGTTCACATAGGGTATTTCATAGAGGCAAAGATGGTAAAACATCATCTCACACTGGGCATGCTGTTAGGCGGAACCAGTCCTTCGGGAAAAGATACTATGCTGAAAAAGGTCACAGAAAGAGAAAGACCCTCAAAAAGATGCACTGAGAGTGACTATAACAATGGGCTGGAGCATGTCAGAGAGCATGAAGAATGTGGAGCAGAGGGCAAGGTTGAGATCTGTTATGAAAAAAAGTTGCTACGAGTCAAAATCAACTTGTCAGCACCTTACAACAAGCTTAGATGAAAATTATGAAGTGGCTTTGTTTTTGTCTTATTTGGTCTTAGAAAAACCTTGTGTACGGTTGGCTTCTATTATATTATGTTCAATAAGAAAATGTTCAATAAGCAGAGTCATTTAGATGTGTTTATCTACCTTGACCTCTGACCACACACCAAACTCAATTCCATATAGATATAAATGTGAAAGTTAAATTACAGCCATGACAGTAATGACAAAACAAGTTATTTGGAGCTAGCCAACTACCAACACAATGACAAGTAATTTGGAGATATACTATAACAATCATTCTTGTATGAAGAAGTGCTCAAAAGGACTAGAAATGAGCACTGAAATAATTTAAATACAAAAATGAAGAAAGCCTGAAGCCTTCGTATTGATTTTACTTTAACATAAAACAAAATTGTCTCTGTTGGACTAATTTTGACAACGATGTGTCAAATGCATTAATGGCTGATTACTCAATGTGGACAGAGAGTGGGGTGGAGCTCCCAGATTAAAACAAGCTTGGAAGGAGGAGTGGCATCCACTTCCATAATAGCTTGCCTCCGGAAACCCTATGAACCTGGAGAGAGGATGAGAGACACCCAAGCGTTGAGGACTCTCCTTCATAGAGTCGCTATAAGTAGCCTGCAACTCAATGGCACTTAACAACAACAACACTAGACTAATAAGCAACATAAAGCGAAATGGAGGAAAGACTGAACTTGTGAAGGATTTAATTTACTTGGACCCACAGTTAATGCCTATAGAAGCAGCAATCAGGATCAAATAATGTAGTGCATCGGGCAACTATGAAAGCTAGACACTGAATAAGAAGCTTATGAAATAACAGATACCTCTGAATTATGGTATTTGTGAAGAATATACCCAGAATTGTCAGAAAAACCAACAAATCTGTTTTGGAAGAAGGGAAACCAGAATGTTTCTTAGATTAGAAGAGAGCAAAACTTCATCTTATATACTTTGGACATCAGGAGAGTCAACCACTAAGGGAGGAGGACATCATGCCTGAAAAAGTAGAGGATCAGCAGAAAAAGAGAAAGACTGTCAACAAGGCACACTGGCACAGGGCTGGAACAATGGTTTCAAAAACAGTAGTGACTGTGAGGATGGCACAGAACTAGACAATGCTTTGTTTTGCTACACAAAGAGTCTTAATGAGTCAGAACTAACTCAGTAGAACCTAACAATAACAATGTTCAATAACAGACAACACTCCTGAGAAGGCTCTAAAATACTCTATGGCCTCAACCTGAAGCCGCTCCCAGAAAAACACAATTTTCAGTGAAACACTGTTATTGTTAAGTGTCAGGTCAAGTACATAGTGACTCTATGAACGTGAACTCTGTCCTATCATGTGCCATCCTGACCACCTTCCACATAACTCGAGCCTATTACTGAAGTTACTGTTCAAACTTTAGATGCCTATAAAGTAAACAGAAATGCCTGAGAGGAACATGTTTCTTAGAACAATCAATTATACAAGATAGAAGGGACATAATTTATCCAAAAGAAGATTATTTAAAAAGGGGGCGGGGGGAAGTAAAGATTGAGAAGGTAGGAAGGCTAAGAACGAACACCCAAAAATGGAAACTAGGAAATGTTGGTTGCAAACAGGGAGCACTGAAACATCACAGGGAATGCAATCAGGATTATAAAGCACTTTATGCACACACTGTCAAGTAGGAAACTAATTTGCTCTACAAATTTCACCTAGAGAAAAAGAAAAATTAAAAAAAAAACAGAACGTAAATAGACTACAACACCTTGAAAGAAAGATACATCAAGTAGAAAATTCCATCTAAAAAGTTTAGGCCATAGGTGCAGAAATAAAAGCCATCAGTTGTTTCCATATTAACTTGTTATATACACTGAAAATTATAGAAATAAATGTACCTAGCCTCAAAGAATCACCCCAAATTCACTCACACAAAGGGCAACCTTTTTCATAATGCCTAACTGAAGAATGGTAACATTTTACAGATAAACAGCCCATACCTACCTCAAATTGTGTGACAGCAGCATAGCGCACCTCGCCAGAAGGGGTAGTATATTTACTTCTATAGAAACCTTTCATTTTGTCATTCAGCTCACCAACAAAATCTATCTTTAAGGTTCCTGTACCTGTGATTGAAGAGAAAATGAAAACTTTTTTATAGAAATATTAAGTATAAATTTAAAAAATAAGTCCTCAAGATACAACATTATATTAGATTTCATGAATTATTTATAATGGTAATATCATTTCATCCTTTATCAAATACTTATAGGGGCACTGGAGAGAAGAGAGTATACTGTATGTATTAAAGTAAATGGAAGACTAATCCTAAACTAAATGTTTAAACAGTCATGTTAAAGTGGCTGCTTCAAAAATTCTTTATTAACTTAGTCTTCAACTACCAATACATGAATATAAATACAGGAAAGAAAATTAACATCACTAAGCACTTGACACATGCAACTGTGCATGGTGCTTTTTTCCAAATGCTGTAGATATGGCCCCATTTTTTTCTAATGAGCAAACAGGTTGAAAAATAAGCTAACTTTCTTAAGGTCACACAATAAATAAATACCAAGGAAGAGACATAAATTTAGGTCTTTTGTTAATTACACCGTACTGATTTAATTTATCTTTATTTCTTTTAGATAATTTCAGGAACAAGAAAAGAAAGGTAGATAATTACCACCTAAAACAAGAAATTTCTCTGATCCAAACAGAGCACTCACCCTATATTTCTATATTTATAAATATCTGATTAGGAATGGTACATAAATCAAAGTTTTATAGATATTTCAATAATTTCAAAACTTAATAAAAATAAAGATGCCTTTAATCAAGAATATTAATACAAATGCAACCTCAATATACATAATATTTTTATATAAAAATAAAACCAATTTAGTTAAAAGTGAGTTATCTGTGAGTATATATACTTTCTTTCATAATAGAAAAATTAAAATAGGAGCATCTGCTTAACTGGCACAGGTTTTCCTCTGGGAGTTATGCATATATTCTGGAACTAGGCAAAAAAATGGTAGTTACACAACAGGATAAAAGTATTAAATGCCACTGTTTTTTTAACTATAAAATTGTTATTTTTAAGTGAAATTTCATCACAATAAAAACAAATCTCAGCGAGTTCTGGTGGCCTAGTGGCAAGAAGATGCACTGCAATCCTGCAGGCGCATGGTTCAAATCCACCAGATGCTCTGCTGGAGGAGGGACAATCTCTTCCTGTGCCAATCAGGTCCGATTTGATGGTATACAACAAGAAAAACAAAAACAAAACCAAAAAACCCTACCAAAACAAATCTCAAAGATGCTTTCTATTTTCTCTAAAAAAAAAAAAACTAATATTTTTTCAAAAGCAGAAATATTCACATTAATAAAGTTTATAAAAAAGGTCTATCAAATTATTAAACCCCAAAAAACCCCAACCCTACCTTTAGGAGGAACTATCTGATGGAATTTTATGTTACAGTTCCATTAGTGGAGCTGGCTAATCGGTTTTCATTAAGTCATCTGTTAAGTAAGATACCTTTTATGTAAGCCATATTCCATAGTAAATCTTTCAAAGTTTCCTACTTGGAATAAAAGTGGATGTAAAACTCATAACTAAATAAGAATGGCTGTTTATACTTTTACTTGTTAAATCTCCAAGGCCTTCAAGCCACCACAAAATATTCACTTCGTTTAAGTGGCATACTAAAAAAAAAATACAAAAGAACTGGAAAGGGTATTTACCTGAAATTCAAACAAAGCACAAGTTAAGGTTTAAAAAACAGTAACACACAACTTGTGTCATATTGTATAATATTAATTACAAGATATTTATTAATATAGCAGAATTTTAAGGGGAAATGGAGAGAGATTGGCATGTTATAGAGGGAGTTTTGCAGCTAACCCAAAAGCCAAGTCTTTCTGGATGTTCATTTTACATTTTTGTTCAGTCACTGTTGCATGTTTTCTTCCCTCCTCCTCTCACTGGCAGTTTAAATGCACCTGTCAGATCTTTTCCTGGGTGATTTACAGACTCAGAAACCAAATGAAGCCTCAGTCATGAGTTAGATATGACTTGATGGCAATGAGTTGAGTATCATATTGAAGAATTTATTGCCAAACTTTTTTTTTTTACAAAAATGCTATTCATACACAATTTATACTTTTCCTCTATTACTTCACTCTTCTCCAACACCACAACTCAAAGGCATCAATTCTTCTGTCGTTTTCATTCATAGTCCAGCTCTCAGGTGCACAGCAAGTGATTTCCTATCAGTCAAGTAGTGAGAATTTTTTTGTTTTAGATCTTCCCTCCTTCCTTTTAGTTAGCAAGGTTGTAGTTATCTTCCTTAGATCCTGATGCCACAATCTTTCACAGAATCCAGCTTCCCTTACTCAATTCTGACAAAAGCCTCTTAATCAAGGTATGTGTTTCATATAAACACAACTAATTAAGTATTCTGGGACTCCCATTCTTCTTACTGTTAGCCATAATTTGTTATGATTCACAGAGTCAAATGCCTTTGCACAGTCAGTAAAGCATATACAGACATTAATTTATTTGAAAAGGAAGTGTGAAGGTAAAAATTGTGTCAATTTGACTAATTTTCTGGTTGGGCAGTTGATATGGACAATATACCCTCAATGTTTAATGTCATGTAATCATTTCTTTGATGGGATTTGCTATAAGTGGCCAACTGATTGAGGGATAGTTTTATAAAGGGTGTGGCCTGCAGTAAGTAAGTTAGATCTCAATTTTTCATCTGTTTCCTCATCACCTTGCTTTCTCAGACCAATGGCATGCCCTGCCACCAGCATCTGCAAGCAAAGGAGTAATTTCCTTCAGATAAACCTCTCTCAATCTCTCTGTCTCTCTCTCTTGCAGGTACACATGCGCATGCGCGCGCGCGCGCACACACACACACACACACACACACACACACACACACACATTATCTATATATCCATTCACTGGAAAGGGACCTCATGTTTGGGAAGGTGGAGGAGGGTCAGTGAAAGAGAATAAGACCTTCAATGAGATGGATTGACACAGTGATCACAGCAATGGGCTCAGTATGTCAGAAATTATGAGGATGGTGCAGGACAGGACAGGGTTCATATTTGCTATTCATAGCTTCACTATCAGTTGTACCTGTCAACAGTACCCCCTTGTTGGTTTTGCTTCTCTAGAAAAGCCAGCCTAAAACAGGGAGTAAAGGTCTTTACATTTGTGTTACCATTTCTTATGGTCTCCTGTTCAGTCTTCAAAATCTAACACCTGCTAGTGTTTCTCCATATAAACAAATACCTTCTACATGATAATCACCATATCTGAGGAAGAGAACTGCCTCAGTTGATAATCACCATATCTGAGGAAGAGAACTGCCTCAGTTGCAAAGCTTATAAATCTTGATGGATTGTCCCATCTTTCTCCTGTAGAGCAGTAGCAGTTGGTAGGTTTGAATGTCTACCTGCCGGTTAACAGCTGAGTGTGAGAACCACTGCACAGGACTCCTTATGAAGTTGTTAGGTCTTAGAATAATTATGGTAACTTAACCACTGTGTTAAAATGGTGCCAATTTTAGGGAGAAAAAAAATTAAGACACCTCACAAAAGAAGAAATTGAACTGAAATAATGAAAACACAAGCAAAATAAGGCTAGACCCAGACAGCTTTATTAGTAAATTCTACCAAATATTCAGAGATGAGCTAACATTAATCCTATTCAAATTATTTCAGAATACAGAAAAAGATGGAATGCTCCCAAATTCATCTTATGATACAAATAGAACCCTGATATCAAAGCCAGGCAAAGAAAAATACAGACCAAATATCCCTCATGCAAAATTCTCTACAAAATCTTAGCTAACAGAATCCAATATCATTTAAAAAAAATCATTCATCATGATCAAATAGAATTCATACAAGTTATCCCAGATGGTTCAACATTAAAAAAGCAATCAATGCAATCCACCATGTCAATAAAACAAAGAAAAAGAATGACATGATCATCTCAATTGAAGCAGAAAAAGCCCTCTGACAAAATTCTACACCCCTTCCTGATAAAAATGCTCAACAAAATAGGAATAAAATCTCTCAATAGAATGAAATGCATATATATATAAAGGAAATGCATATATATATACACACACACATATACATAAAGGATATGTGTGTATGTGTGTGTGTGTGTGTGTGAGTGTATAAAATCAATAGCCAAATTAATGTCATTGGAGAGACACTGAGCGAAAGCATTTCTCTTGCCAATGGGAACAAAACTAGGTTGTCCGTTACTACCCCTGTTATTCCATTCATTTTTTTTATTATTTGTGTGTACCGTCAAATCAGATCTGACTGGTACAGGAGGAGATTGTCCCTCCTTCTCCAGCACAGCATCTGGTGGATTCGAACCATGAGCCTCTGGGATTGTAGTGCAGCTTCTTGCCACTAGGCCACCAGAGCTCCCCTCCATTCAATTGTATATTGTAAGTCCTAGACAGATCGGTATGGAAAGAAAAAGAAAAAGCACCCATATTGGCAAAGAGGAAACAAAACTCTATCTTCAGATGATATGATACTATATAAAGAAAAATTCATTACGAAAATTACTGGATCTAACTGTGTAATTCAACAAAGTAGCAGGGTCCAAGATTAATACACAAAATCAATTAGATTTCTGTACAGGAATGGAGAGAACTCTGAAACAACAGCAGCAACAACAAACTCCACAAAAACAGAACATCACCATTTATAATAGCCACTGAAAATATGGAATATTTAAGAATAATTCCAACTAGAGAAATAAAAGACCTTTACAAAGAAAACTACAAAGCACTACAAGAAATCTACAGAAATAGGGAAAAAAATACACCAATCTCACAGACTGGAAGATTTAACATTGAAAAAATGGTAATACTACCAAAAGCAATTTACAAATATATAGCAATCCCTATCTATACACTGTCATCAAATGACTAGTAAACCACAGATATATCAACTTTCACAACCTTGAGATAAGAAGAACTAGATGGTACCCAACTACTGACCATTTTTCTTAAACAAATCACAACAGAAGATCCTGCATGGAGAAGGCAAGAAGTATGAGAATAAAAGTACTAACTGATCTGACAGAGGTTGGTGAAATGCCCAAGAATATGTAGGACTCTTATTCATTCTTTGAATTTACAACTCCCCTCATGGCTCAACTTTCAGCCAAACAATAGACGGATATATATATATATATATATATATATATATATATATATATACACATGTATACATATACATGCATATATACATACATGCATACATATATAAAATAAGGAGAATAGTAACACCAGGCAGGCACTCTCTCCTCAGCGTAACCAACCATGTAAGTTCAAATGAAAAGCATCTGCTCAAAGATAAAGTTCAGTAGTCAGGAAGGGTGGGACAGGATTCATGAGAATCAAGAGTGTGAAGAGTACAATTACACTGCATGTGTTATAATTAATGTTATAAAACAAAATGTATAGGAATGATTGGATGAAAACTAATCTGTCTTGCAAAGTTCCACTCAAAAATAAGCCTCAGTACTAATTTTCTTGGGGTATATTCCAAGCAGTGGAATAGCTGGGTCATATGGAATTTCTATGTCCAGCTTTTTGAGGAAACGTCAAACTACTTTTCAGAGTGTTATATCATTTTATAATTCCAAAACAGTGTATAAAAGTTCCTCTTTCTCCCCACAACCTCTCCAGCATTTATTACTTGCTGTCCTGTTAAATTTTGCCATTGCTAATGGAGTGAAATCGTATCTCATTATGGTTTTGATTTGCATCTCTCTAATTGCCAATGATTTTGAGTATTTCTTCGTGTGTTTGTTGGACATCTGAAAATCTTTGTCTGTGAAGTCTTTCCATGTCTTTTGCCCATTGTGTTATCAGTCTTTTTCTTGTGGAAGCCCTGTAGGATTCTGTAAACTTGTGATAGCAGATCTGTACACCAATGTACATAGCAGCATTACTCACCATCATAAGAATATGGAAACAGCCCAAATGTCCAATCACAATTGAATGGATTGAGAAATTACGGTACATTCATACAATGGAACACTACATAACATGCAGATACAATGATTTTGAAAATTACTATTTAACTTGGGAGGATCTAGACAGCATTATGCTAAGCGAACCAACTCAGTCCCATAAGGACAAATACTGTATAAAAAAATAGAAAGATAACGAGTAAAACATGTATGAGGGCCTAAGGAGGGTAAGGGTATGAGCAGAGGGGTGAGGATGGGCAGGGAGGGTAATCATAGCATTGCATAATTTGATGAGTAGAGGGAGGGTTGGGGAAAAGAAATGGGAAAGATCCAGTGTGAAAAGCAATGTATATGAACTTTCCAAATAAATAAGCAAAGAGGTCCTGAAGCATTAGTAAAGGAGCAGTCGAGAAATCAAAAAGACATATGGCATTGGTTAAATCTGCTGCAAAAGACAGCACTTTAAAGTGTTTGGGGTTTTGTTTTTGTTTTTAAAAAAGGCATTAAAAAAGTAAAGACATAACTTTGAGAACTAGCATATTCCCGATCCAGGCTATTGTACTTTCAATTGCCTCATATGCGTAGAAAGTTGGACGATGAATAAGGATAGACCAAAAATGCACTGATGCCTTTGAACCACTGTCAGCAAATACTACTAATTATAGACTGCCAGAAAAATGAACAGCTCTTTCGGAAAAAGTAGCCAGACTGCTTGTTATTCTAAGTGAGGATTGTTAGGCTTTGTCTTATGTTCTATGGGCATGTTATCAGGAGCAACCAGTCCCTGGAGAAGGACTTGGTAAAGTCAACTACAACTCACAGCAACCCTATGAACAGCAGATGTCCTATTCTGTGCTGTGCTCACAATTTCTAATATGCTCCAGTTCATTGTTAAAGTCACTGTATCAATCCGTCTTGTTGAGGGGCTTCCTCTGTCCCTCCACCCTGTATGATCAGGGTGCTCCTTAGAGGCAAGAATGGTGAAACATGTTGTCAGGAGAGGCTAGTCTTCTTCTAATAGATCATGCTGGGAAAGGTTGATAAAGTAGAGGGACCAGGGCAGGGGGAAGAGAAAGACTCATAATGAGATGTCTTTAACAATGGGTTCAAAGCTGGCAGCTGGCTCAGAATCTGGGAGGATTTTGTGCTGCTGAACATGGGATTATCCTGAGTTGGAATCAAAGCAAAGGCACTTAAGAAGTTCAGCAACCTATCCTTTTTAGAGAAACATATTCAAGTCCTTTTGACCACTTTTTGATTGGTTTCTTTTTGTTGCTGCATTGTAGTTCTTGGAGTATTCTTTATTATAATTATTACAGTGATACACACAAATATACATTTCACCAATTTCTGCATGCACACTTCAGAGTCTTTCATTTCATTCTCCAAGTTACGAAATTTTTTTCACTTTGTTCTCAGACTCTCCCACCACCATTACCATTATTCAATTTCCTCTAAACAAAAGTCTTTCTCGTCCCTTCTTTCCCACTCCTGATAATTTTTAATTATTTTTGGTTTCTATGTATTGCTGATTTAATCTACTGCATGAAAGACTGGTATTTTATTTGTCCTTTATGCTTGACTTATTTTAATTCTTTATATATTCTTAGTATTACTATCCTACTGGATATACAGTGCCCAATATTTTCTCCCACTCTGTGGACTACTTCTTTGTTGAACAAGTTCTTTGATGGACTAAAGCTTTAAAATTTTCACGAAGTTCAAATATATCTGTTTCTCATGCTTTTGTTTTCGTATCTAAGAAAGCAATGTCAGAAACTAGGTCCTGAAGCATTATCCCTATTTAGTTCTAAAACAGGGTTTGACCTATTTTTTTTTTCTTTTTTAGTTAGTTTTCATGTAGTGTGCATATACAAAAGGAATGGGTCCTAATTTGTTCTTCTGTGTGTGAAAATCAAGTTGTTCCAATGCTATTTATTTCCAACACCATTTCCTAAAGAGATTATTCCTTCCTCATTGAATAGATTTAGCACCCTTGATGAAAATTAATGATTCATTCCTGGTCTTTCAATTTTAGTCCACTGGTCTGTTTGTCTATCACTATACCAATACTGGACTGTTTTGATTAATGTAGTTTTGTAGTATGTTTTGAAATCAGGAATTGTGAGTCCTCCTACTTTAATTTTCTTTTCAAGATTGTTTGGTTCTTTGGGGCATCTACAGTTTCATATAAATTTGAGGACTGGGTGTAAAAACAATGAGGCAGGAATGGGAGAGGCACTGTCTGAGCTACATCAACTTCAAGGGGAAGAATTCCCATTAACAGTATCAAGGACAAAGCTGATTCCTATGAGTTCAGACATGCCCCCACCCTGCATACCAATATCAACATCAACTGTCCCTGAGACAGTACTCACTGCTGCTCTATTGTTACTATAGATATCATCAAGTCAAGTACAACCCATAGAGACTCTATGAACAACAGATCTGAACCGTATTCTATCCTGTGCCATCCTCACACTTCCTGACACATTAGAGCCCATTGTGACAGTCACTACTGTGTCAATCTACCTGGTTTAGGGTCTTCCACTCCTTCCCAAGCCTGTGTGCCTTTCTGAGCATCAAGTTCCTCTACAAGGAATAGCCCCTCCTAGTAATATGCCTGAAGTATGTGAGGCAAAGCTTTATTATATTTGCCTCCAAAGAGTACTCTGGCTGTACCCTGATCTTCTAGTAAGTTTATTAATTTGATAAAATGGCCACAAAGAATTTACAGATTAATACAATTATGGGGCTTATAAGAGAAATGTGCAGGCTACAATTCAGTTTGGAAACACTCAGAATATAATTCTTGAACCTGGATAGCCACTTCTCAGGTTTGGTCAGAGGCAGGTCTCTGACTTAAAGCCTTATGGTCTTTGCCTCTGCCATGCTCAGGCAAATAAGACAAAGCTTTTTTAGCTCTGCCAGTTATACATTACCCCACTCTGCCAGTAAGCCTAGGTCTGGTGTGCCTGACTCCAGCTCTTTTTGTCAGATCTTCCTCAGCTGTCTCACATGGCTCTCTACCACCTCTGCTATTGCTACCTTAGTTACAATGTCTTGATCTCACTCCATTTCTTTGTTGCTACTTGTCTCCCTTTCTGGTTTGCAGAGTTCCAAAGGATACAGTCTCATTATTTCTTGATGGTACTGAGATCCCATTTCCTTCCTCACAGCTTCCGTCTTTTAGGCCTAGCAGGATGATAAAACTAAGGAAACCTCCACGTTAGCGTTCTAAACATCATATTTACATAGTCTTATCCAACCATGTGGTGAGCATTACAAAACTAATGCCCAGAAAAGCCAGAGCAATTCATTCATTCATTAAAGCATTCATTACTAGCTTTCCCATTTCTACAAAGGCTGTTAGAATTTTGAAATAGTTAGCATTAAATCTTTGTAGTGCTTCACAATATTAAGTATTCTATTCCACAGACATAGGATGCTTTTCCATTTATTCAGATATTCAATTTTTTTCAGCAATGTTCTATGTTCTAATGAACTATGTTCTAGTTTGCAGTGTACAAATCTTTTACCTTCTGACTACATTTATCACTAGGTATTTCATTCTTTTAGATGCTATTATAAATTTTCTTTTTAGATGTGTTACTGCTAGTGCATACAATTTTAATTGATTTAGATGGCTTAAGTTAGCATCTTTTAATATACACTCATGGCAAAATATTTATTTTTACAATAATCAGACACAGAAAATACTAGAGTTAAAAAAAAAGGAAACAAAGACCTCCAACAAGATCAAAATAAAAACTCCTATTTAAATTATTTCTAAAAATACTTTTCTGTTAAGGCAACAGGTATTTCCAGCATAGACACTGCGGAAACCAGAGAAAGACAGAAAACCCACTAATTATGTCAACATTCAGCTACAATTCAGATGAAATATGATTCATCATCTTGTACATATAATTTTTTATTCCACCTTTATTTTACAATATAAAGACATTACCTATACTATTAAGAATTCATAAGCTTCCATTTTAATTGCTATATACATTTTATCATATATAATAACTGGTTAAATAATTCTCTGATTATTAGATAATTAGGTACATCCTAATTTTTTTTATTATTATTTTTATTTTCTCTGTGTGTGTACCGTCAAATTGGATCTGACTGGTACAGGAGGAGATGGCCCCTCCTACTCCGGCAGAGCATCTGGTGGATTTGAACCATAAAACTCTGGGATTGCAGTGCAGCTTCTTGCCAGTAGGCCACCAGAGCTCCCCTCATCCTAATATTTTTGTATTAAAATGTCTCAATGAACATTTCTGGACACAAACCACTTTCTGTATTCATGACTTTTCCTTAAAATATATTCCTATTAGTAGAATTGCTAGGTCAAAAGCCATGAACTCTTGGTAAAAACAGCCAGACTACTTTACAAATTGTTATATATGGAATTGAATCCTAAAAGTAGGTATTATAAATCCTTTCTCCTACACTTGTGGTTGCTCAGCATACAAATAGGTATGAAGAAAGGATGCAATCCTGAAGCAGAATTTTCCCAATTATAAACCATGAAGTGTTCCCTTGCTCTGTTTCAGCAACAGCTTCTTGATCTAGATACAGGATTTGCATAAACACAATGAAGTGTCCTGGGATTCCCAATCTTCTCACACTCAGTCATAATTTGTTATGATCCACACAAACCTCTTTATATAGTCAATAAAACACAAGTAAACATCTTTCTGGTATTTTCTGCTTCCAGCCAAGATCCATTTGACATCAGCAATGATGTGTGTGTGTGTGTGTGTGTGTGTGTACCGTCAAATCAGATCTGACCGGTACAGGAGGAGATTGTCCCTCCTTTTCCCGGCAGAGCATCTGGTGGATTCGAACCGTGAGCCTCTGAGATTGTAGTTGCAGCTTCTTGCCACTAGGCCACCAGAGCTCCCCTTGATATCTTTTGTGCCATGGCCTCTTCTAAGTTCAACTTGAATTTCTGAAAGTTCCCTGTCAATGTACTATTTTAGCCATTTTTAAAATAATCTTCAGCAAGATTTTACTTGCATGTGATATTAGTGATACTGCTTGATAACTTTCAGTCTGTTGGATTATTTTTTTAAATGGGAACAAATACTGATATTTTCCAGTCAGTTGGCCAGGCAGCTATCTTCCAAATTCCTTGGCATAGGCTAGGCAGCACATACAGAGCTACAGTAGTCTGTTGAAATATTCAAGATTTTGCCCATTGAATCCCTTCAATATTGCAACTTGAGGCTTGAATTTGTTCTTTATTTCTTTCAGCTTAAAAAAGGCCAAGTGTGTTTGTCCTTTCTGGTTTTCTACCTCCAGCTCCTTATCCATGTTGTTAAAATACTTTGCTTCCTCAGGAGCAACAATTTCAAGGAATACTATATAACTTGGATAGACTAGAAAGCATTATGCTGAATGAACTAACTCAATCTCATAAGGACAAATACTGCATAAGACCATTATTGTTAAAGCAGAAGAATAACTAGTAAAATATGCATGGGGATGTAAGGGGGAAAGCGTGGGAGCAGAGGGTGAGGTTGGGTAAGGGAGCAATCACAGGTTTGCTCAATTTGGTGGGTGAAGGGACGAAGTAAAGGAAAAATGGGGCAGGGACCTGAGAAGACAGGTTAATAATAGCAGACATAGTATAAAACATGCTTTGGGTGGAGTGTTAAATGATCCAAGAAGCATTAAAAGAAGATAGAAGGTGTACACAGAGTCACTGTACCAGAAGGAATTGGCTGACACAGAAGAATTTCATGAAATAACATATGAGCAAGAGCCTGTGGTGATGAAGAAGGAAGTTCAAATTGCTCTGAAAGAATTGGCGAAAAAACAAGTCTCCAGGAGTTGACAGCGTATCAACTGACATATTTCAACAAACAGACCCTGCCCTGGATGTGCTAAGTTGTGCCAAAAAATCTGGAAGACAACCAGCTGGCCAACTGACTGGAAGAGATTGATATCTGTTTCCATTCCAAAGAAAGGTGACCCGACAGAGTGTGGAAATTATCAAACAATATCATTAATAACACATGCAACCAAGATTCTGCTGAAAATTATCCAAAAACGACTTGAGAAACACGTCAACAGAGAACTACCAGATGTGTAGGCTGGGTTTAAAAGAGGTTGTGGTACTAAATAAGGGTATTATAGCTAATGTTAGATGAATCTTGGCAGAAAGCAGAGAATACCAGAGGAATGTCTGTCTGTATTTCATTGATTATGCAAAGGCTTCTGATTGTGCGGATCACAACAAGCTGTGGCTGACTCTGAGAAGAACAGCAATCCCAGAACATTTGATTGTGCTTATGCGAAACCTATACTTGGACCAAGAGGCAGTCGTCAAAACAGAGCAAGTAAACACTTCCTGGTTCAAAATTGAGAAGAGGGTCCACCAGAAATGTGTTCTGTCTCCATACCTTTTCAATCTGTATGCAGAACAGATCATCCAGGACGCTACGCTGGATGAGGAGGAATGTGGCATCAGGACTGGTGGAAGATTCATCAACAACCTGCGTTATGCAAAAGACACAACCCTGCTTGCTGAAACTGAGGAGGACCTGAAGCACTTGCTGCAGAAGGTCAAGGACCACAGCCTTTGATACAGATTGAAGCTCAACATTAAGAAAACAAAGATATTCACCACTAGGCCAAATGGCAGCCTCAGTATGGATGGTGAAGAGGTCGAGATAGTTAACAGTTTTAGTTTGCTTGGCTCCAGAGTCAACACCCTTGGTACCAGCAGCAAGGAAATCAAGAGACAAATTGCATTGGGAAAGTCAACTGTCAGGAACCGCTCCAGAGTACTGAAGAGAAACAACTGTCAGGCTGGAGACTAAGGTGCACCTGATCCAGGCTACAGTCTTCGCAATTGTGTGCTATGCACTGAAGAGCCAGACAAGTGACTAGGGATAGAAAGAGAATTGATGCCTTTGAGCTGTGGTGCTGGAGAAGAGTGCTGAATATACCATGGACTTCTAGGAGAACAAACAGGTTTGTCCTAGTGAGGGTGAAGCTGGGTTATTACTTCAAATCAAGGATTCTGAAGCTTCATCTGATATAATCTGGGCATGTTGCAAGGAAGGACCAGTCCTTGGAGAGGGACATGTTTGGGAGAGTGGACAGCGCAGGAGAGGAAGACCCTTGATGTGATGCATTGATTAAGTGATTGGGGTAGTGGGAATAGGTGTGTCGGAGACAATGAGGTTGGCAAAGGATAGAGCAGGGTTTAGGGCTCTTTGAAGTTTTCTGTTCATCTCTTTTCCTTTAGTATGTCTTCCCTTTGTTTAGCCTTTACATGTCCTAGTGCAATTTTCAGAGTCTCTTCTGACACTTCCCTTTTGGTTTTTCTCCTTGGCATTGTACTTTCTTAATAGATGATACATCCTTGGTGCCATCCCACAATTCATCTGGTCTTCAGCCACTAGTGGTCAATACTCCAACTATTTCAAAATCTAGACTATATAAAGAATGTGACATCAGGATTGGAAGGAAACTCATCAACAACCTGCATCACGCAAATGACGTAGCCTTGTTTACACAAAGTGAAGGACTTGAAGTGCTTGCTGCAGATGATCAGGAGGACTTTTGTTCATAGGGTCACTATGAGTCGCCTACGACTCAATGGCACTTAACAACAATAACACCAACATAGAGAGATTATCAGTTGGCCTAGTGGAAAGAAAGTGATGCCACTAAGACAAAGGTGGGTGACTTCTAATCTGCGGCCCTCAGGTCTGTTTTTCATTGTTTATGTTCAAACATTCTTCTAGGTGGTATAGCTGTGGTGTGTCCACTTGCCGTACGGAGGTAACTTGTGGTTGCTGTGAAGCTGAACATTGTGACACTGATGCTTGACAGTGTCTGGTGGCCCTCCCCAATTAAAACAAGCTTGGAAGCAGGAGTGGCATCCACTTCTGTAATAGCTTGCCTCCGGAAACCCTATGAACCTGAAGAAAGGATGAAAGTCACACAAGTGTTGAGGACTTTCATTCACAGGGTCGCTATGAGTTGTCTATGACTCGACAGTACGTAACAACAACAACAATGGTAGGCATATGGATTACATTTCAATAAGAAGGGGGAAAAAATCTTCCCCATTTCATTAAAATTAAAAAAAATGAGAAGACGTGCCAAAAAAAAATATCCCCACTAGACAAATAGGTAACATCTTAACAGATAAAGACTGAAGTTGTTAACAATCTCATTTTACTTGAATCTATAATCAGTATCTACAGTAATAGCAGTAAATAAATCAAAAGGCTTGTTGCCTTGGGAAAATCTGCTGTCAAGAGCCTGTTCAAAGTACTAAAATGCAAGGATGTCCGTTTAAAAAAATAAAGTTCTCCTAATCCAAGTAATGGTCTTTTCAACTACTTCGTATGTAGCTCAAAGTAGACAATGAATACGGATGAAGGAATGACAAGAATGAGAATCCTAGAACATTTAGCTGGAGAAGACACTGAACATCTCATGGCTGCCAAAAGAACAAAGAAGTCTGTTTTGGAGGAAGTGCTTGGACATACTTGGACATTTTGTTTAGGAGGGACCAGTCCTTGGGAAAAGATAACATGCTAAGAAGGGTGAAGACTCAGAGAAAGAGAAGATGACGCTTAACAAAATGGAATGATACAGCAACTGTAACAATGAGCTTGAACAGATGCAAGATTGTGAAGATGGTGCTAGATACAGTAAGATTCAGATCTGTTGCTCATAGGGTAACAGTTGACTGGATGGCACTTAAAACCAAAAACTTAAAACCACATTTGTGGATAAAAGAAGCCTTGGTGGCACAGTGTTTAAAGACTGTGTGTTGGCAGCTCAAACTTAATGGCTGCTCGGAAGGAGATAGCTGTGGCATTCTGCTTCCATAAATAAACATGATATGGCATTTCTGGTCGCTTAGGGGTAAGGAGTTAACTACCAATGCAAATACTGGCAGGCTGAATCCACCAGGGGAGAAAGATGGGCAATCTCCCATATACAGTCTCTCAAAAACCCCTGCAGAGTCAGCTATGAATTGGTTTACAACTTGATAGCACATAACAGCAACAACAACCCTGTCCTATAGAGTCCCTGTGAGTAGGAACTAAAAAAAAAAAGCAAGAGATTTGCTTTTCTGGTTTATACTCTTGGGAATAGTCTTCTTTGCTATGTTAACAAGGTCATATTAGGAATAGGGTGTGTCTTACACCAACAACTTTTGAGACACAAAAAGAGCATATTAATTACAGAAACAAGAAAGAATAAATGGGAAAACACAGTAGCCAAGTCACATGAAGATCACCAACGAACAGAAGTAAAATAAAGAGCTGAGAGAAAACCTGTCCTCCACTAGAGCTGGTACTCATAATCTGGACTCTAGCCTCCTGTTGTTAATAGGTGGTATTGAGTTAATTTCAATATGCAGTGACCCTATGCGTCCATGGAGGACTGGCACACAGCTTTATAAGCTATAATCTTTCCAAGAGACTGTCAAATCATTCTCCTGTGTAGCAGCTGGGTGGGTATGAATCAACAACCTTTCAGTTAGCAATCGAGTGCTAATTTTAACTAATTTGAGGAAATAAATTTCTGTTTGCCAACTTGAGATATTTCTATTATACAGAAGTACTAAGAAGTAAAGAGAAAATCACTACTGTTTTGACATCTTTCAGTAGCCAAATATTTTTCCTATGTTCATTAATGATTTACATTTTATTTCTTACAAGTGATGTATTTTTGTTATTAGTTTTCATGTTTTAATAATTGATCTGTATATAATTTCTTCAACTGTAATATATTCAAAAAGCTTCATCTGCTCCAGAGTTTAAATATTTATTTTGAAACTTAGCAATAGTAATTTTTCAACATATATGTTTTGTTGTTGTCCTAATATATTATCTATCAAACTTCTTGGGTTTGTTGTTGTTATGTGCCATGGGTCAACTATGACTCTTAGTGAAGTTATGCACAGTTAACTCTGAACCTCACCCTATCCTAAGCCAATCTCACTGTCTCCAACACATCTACCGCCAATACCCCAGTGACTGTGTCAATCCATTTCACCCAGTGTCTTCCTCTTCTGTGCTGTCCATCCACCCTTCCAAGCATCATGTCCTTCTCCAAGGATTTGTCTCTCCTGGTAACATGCCCAAAGTATGTCAGATGGAGCTTCAAAATCCTTGCCTCTAAGAAGAAAGCTGGTTTCTTCCTCTCCAGGACAGACCTGTTTGTTCTCTTGGAAGTCCATGGTACATCCAATAGTCTTCTCTAGTACCACAACTCAAAACTTCTGGTAATATATATTAAAATCATCTGTGAAGCAGCTTATGATGTTCTGTAAGTCTCATACTTTAAAAAATTTGAATTAAATTCATAGAAAACATAACTAGTATAGAAATGATTCAGTGACAGTGTAGGGCCTCCTTGTTTTACTTCACAAAGGGTAAAAGAGAATCAAGATCATCAGCAAGCCCAATGCTTGTTCCTATTAGCTGAATATCACACATAGCTCCTCTCTCCAATGCTTTTATCAATTTTGACAACAGTTGTCCATCCCTCAGCACTTTTCTGCTGAGTTTAAGAATTCACTGCAGTAGACACACAAAATTTATAAAATCTATTCACAGATATGGGAATTATTAGGGAAGTAAAAGGTTACAGTTCAGGGTCAGGAGAGATTCACAATACATTTCTTAGATCAAGAAAACTTCTCAGTCATATCCTCTGGCACATAGAACCTCAGCCCTCAGCCCTGTGGCCTTTGACAACTTGGCCTGGTCTCTACCCTAAAGAGATGCACAATAAACTTTTAAAAATCTGCCAGCAAGTGCCTGGAGACACCATATACTGTGAGGAAGTTACCTGCCCAAAGGTATTCAGCTCACTTGCTCTATGTGTGGGCAAGCCCAGATCCTCAAACAAGTGTCCAGAGGTACCTCACTCTGCTAGCAAGTCTTGTGCTGGGAAGAGCTCAGTTTCTTTGCTCCATGGGTTAGTCATATGTACTATAGCCACTTTATTCCATGAACCAGGAAGCCAACTGTGCCATCAGGCAATGAAATCCTAATTCTGTTCTAATTTCCAATACCATTGCTTCACCATCTTTGGTGTTACAAATCTCTCTCTCTTGACCTTCTTGGTTGATTAAGTTCTCAGCATGGGAACTATGAGTCTAAAAGATAGGCTCTATTCCTGGTTCTTCTTCCCCTCCACCCCGACTCCTTCCACTTCATTTTTATTTTATATTGACTTGCATTCAAAATGGTTCTTTTTTTCCTTGATGGTGGTAAGTTACTATCAGTCTTCTGGGATTAGCTCTCTTTTTAAACCTAATGGATGGCAAAACTGACCAATCTTCTTGTTAAGCACCCCATAAAGATTCCATACATCTTATTTGCATAATGGGCAGGCTGTGCATTTCCCTTGGGAGGCCACAACCTATTTGCTCAGTTCCATTCAATCACTTTGTAGGAGCCACAAGACCATGCATGGCTACAAGGGCCATACTAATTAAGTGATTCATTATCACACTAGGAAAATGTATTTTTGAAAAGATGAAAAACAATGCACTATGTTCTGGAGTGGAATGTGCAACTGTTTTGCTCTAACTTTCTGCGCTCAATATTTCTTTCGGAGAAGTAACATATCACACTATTTAATAAGAGATTTTATAGAAAACCATCTATGTTTCTTACCTGTTTGGAGAGTACTAGGAAAAGACAAGGTGACTTTTTCATCTTCATTCTGATAGTTAAATCCTGTAGCATGTATTTCTGAAATGAAAAATATGTATATTTATTAGTCAACAAGTCTTAGAGAACTAATGAAACCAACCCACCCACATAACAGGACTGAACATTTTCAAGAGAAAATTCTCTGATAAATCAAAATAAAATTAATTTAATATTCAAGTCCCACTCGTTAAGTACCTTGTTTCAAGTTAGTTTACTGTAGGCTATAAAACCTAAGTGAAACATTCACCTTAAAAACATTTACAGTTTATATTGAGTCACTAAATTTAGGAATGTTAAGAGAAATATAGGTACCATAACCATATTGTGGTTTTCTTACAAGTTATGAGATATGGTTCATTCTTATTCTTGTGAAACTATGACACTGCTTTCTATGTTAGATATGTCTTCATAAACATTTGAGAGATTGAGTAAATAGTAAGATTTTAATGTTATAAATATATCAGTTATAGTTCTATTGTTCCCTCCTCTCACCAAAAAAGAAATCACAATTTTAACCAAGAAAGAAATCACACTTACTTTAAGTAAATTTACTTATTATTTTATAGAAATTGTAAAAACATTGCAAAACCAAATCTATGAATTAAAAATCCATTCTGAACTTACTCTTCAGAATACTTGAGCTTCCTTATTTGACACTTTAGGGAAAAGACCCAAGTAGATCAATTTCCAACCACAGCCCAATTCTACCCTAAAAAGTCAGCCAAAGAGTAGTGGCCTTAAGCACATGAAAAGACACTGAGTATCATGAGCCATCACCATAATAAGAAAACATTTCTTACACACAAAGATAGCGAAGGTAGAAAACACTGGTAATAATAACTGCTAACAGTATGTAGAAAAACTGAGATCCTCATTCTTGTGGAAATATAAAACAGTGCAGTCTAAATCTAGCAATTACCAAAGGAACTCAGCAATTCCTCTCCTAGGTGGATAACCAAAAGAAATGATGTTCATAGAAAACATATATACAAATATTCAAAATAGCCTTCTTTATAGAAGACTAAAAGGAGAAACAACTCAAATGGTTACCAAATGACAAATAAGTAAAATATAGTATATCCACACAATGAAATAGTAGGTATTAATAAAAATTAAGAGGAAAAAAGAGTTCATTAAAAGCTCACTCATTCATTAGTATGGAGTTGGAACCGAACCAACTTGTAGTTAACCCTTCAGTGAGTTTTCAAAAGCTGTAAATCATTCAGGAGGAGACTGCTCATCTTTCTCCTGTGGAGCAACTGGTAGATGTGAACTGCTTGCCTTTGGGTTGGCAGTACAACTGCCTACCCCAGGTCTCTAAAGCTTCCTATACTACAACTATACATATATTACACAACATGGATAAACCTTATAAACATTTTAGGAGATGCTTTGGTGGCATAGTTCATATTGCTGCTTTCTTTACTGCTAAGCAAAACAGGTAAATTTATAGACTAGTGATTACTTAAGGAACCCTAGGGGTATAATAGTTAAGAACTCCACTGCTAACTAAAAGGCCAGAAGTTGGGTATCAGCAGTTCTTTAGAAGAAAAGATCTCGCAATTTTCTTCTAGGACAATTACAGTCTAAGAAATCCTATGGGGTTGTTCTGTTCTGTACTATAGGTTGTTTTGAGTGAGAATAAACATGAGGTCAAAAACCAACAGCTTAAAAAAAAAACCCAAACAAAAATAACAGTTGCAGCCTAGAGGTGAGGAAGAGGTGACTAAAAGGGAAAAAGGTGACTATTAATAAGTATTTTCTTTTTCAGGGAGAAAATAGTTTTAAAACTCATTCCAGCAACAGATGTATAATTATATATACATATATCCCTGAAATACACATCTTAAATGAAAAAAAAAATTGTATAAACTGTTATTTCAATAAAGCTGTTATTATTAAGAGACAAGTGGCTATATGTTTAAATTGGAAATGGACTAAGACTGATTCAGATTTAAAAACATTCTGAGGCAGGCAAGATGTTCACAATTCTTTATGAATCATTCTCAATGACTGGAATTTAAAATTATTTCAAAATCACTCTGACTTATTAAGTAAAAATCTTTAAATTAGCAAATAAATTTTTTAAACATAATTTTATGTTTTAAAAGGAATTTTAATAATTTTCTAATCTCATCTTTTCCATTTTACAAATAAAGATAATTAGATCAAATTCAAGTCTTCAGTCAGGGATCTCTCCAAATTACTGAAGAGTAATGATACTAGTTTGAGGACTGAGGTGAATTTGACTCAAGACTATATTGCTATGCTGCTGAGAGCTATATAATGAATAAGGATAACAAAAGAAAAACTGACACCTTGGAACTGTGGTGCTGGATAAGAGTACAGTATCTCATGGAATGAGTGCTCCTTGGAAGCAAGGATGATAAAGCTTTGCTTGACAAACTTGAAGCATCTTGCTAAGAAAGACTGGTTATTCCTTGGAGAAAGACATCATGCTTGGAAAGGTGGAAGGATAGTGAAAGAGAGGAAGACTCAACCAGTTAGATAGGCACAGTGACTGCAATAATTGACTTGAGTTTGTCAAAGATTGTGAGGCTGACACAGGATAGGACACAGTTCAGATCTGTTGTTTCTTACAGGTCTTTTCTCAGATATTTTATGCATTTGAGAGACATTTTTCAAATATGAATACTTACACCCGCATAATATATTTTGTACTCACCAAGAAAAGCATACTCTGTATGGTTAGAGCATGCTTACTTACTTACAGTCAAAAATGTATCTTAATTACTTTTTAAAGACAGTATTTAAAAATTTGATTTCAAAAGTCTATCTTATTAAATAAAACCTGTGGTTCTCTACTGAAGAAGCCCTTATGGTATACTGTCTAAGTTATCAGGCTACTAACCAAAAGACTAACAACTGGAATTCACCAGCTGCACTTCAAAAGAAAGGGCAGTTTTCCTACCATAAAGATTTAAAGCTACAGAAACTCAACTGAGGATTGCTATGAGTCTTATCCAGCTTGCCAGCAGTGAGTAGCGAATATAAAGCCATAAGCAAGCTTTTACAGTTAAAGTGAACCTCTGAATCAATACTTTTAAGATTTTTTTTTTTGCCATAGTTTTATACAGGTGAAAGTTTAAATCAAATTTCACTTCTATTTACAGACTATTTACATAATATCACATACATACTAACACTCCATAATAAATATGTCAATTACCTTTCTACGAAGATGGCGCCAAAAGCGAAGAAGGAAGCCCCGCCCCTCCCAAAACTGAAGCCAAAGCAAAGGCATTAAAGGCCAAGAAGGCAGTCCTGAAGGGCTTCCACAGACAAAAAAAAATCTGCATATCACCCACCTTCCTGCAGCCCAAGACACTGATACTCCGAAGGCAGCCCAAATACCCCCAGAAGAGCGCCCCCAGGAGAAACAAGCTTGACTACTATGCCATCATCAAATTTCCCCTGACCACTGAGTCAGCTATGAAGAAGATAGAAGATAACAACACACTTGTGTTCACTGTGGATGTCAAAGCCAACAAGGACCAAATCAAACAAGCTGTAAAGAAGCTGTATGACATTGATGTGGCTAAGGTCAACACTTTGATTAGGCCTGATGGAGAGAAGAAGGCCTGTGTTCAACTTACTCCTGACTATGATGCTTTAGATGTTGCCAACAAAATTGGGTTCATCTAAACTAAGTTCAGCAGGCTAATTCTAAACAGAAATTTTTCTTACCAAAAAAAAAAAAAGTCAATTACATATAAAGGTTTATTCCCTGAAATGTAGCACTCCATGGTGATTTTATAATGAATCTTTAGTTAATAAAATGTGATGTTGGAAGTGATGTCCAGGTATTTCAAATATCTGGAGGGTTACTCTGGTGCACAGATTTCAGCAGACTAAGAGGCAGGACTGGCCAGCCTCTTCTGAAATAATGTTATTGTTAGTGTTATGTGCCTTGAGTCGCCTGCGACCCACAACAACCTTATTACAGCAGCTCTGAACCATTCCCTGTCCTGAGCCAGTCTCACTAATTCTGACACACCAGTCTTCACTGTCACCATCACTGTATCGATCCATCTAATCTGGGGTCTTCCTCTCCTGTAATGTCCTTCCATCCTTCCAAGCATGATCTCCTTCTCCAAGGACCGGACTTTCCCGGCCATGTGTCCAAAGTATGACGGAGCTTGAAAATCCTAGACTCCAAGGAGAAACTTGGTTTTACCCTCTCCAAGACAGACCTATTTGTTTTCTTGGCAGTCCATGGTATGTTTAAGATTCTTCACCAGCACTACAATTCAAAGGCAGAGATTCTTTTTGTCATCCTTAGTAATTTTCCAGTCCTCTGATGCATAGCAAGTAACTGTGAAGACCATGGTCTGGATCAAGCACAGTCTGACATCTAGGCTGATATCGTTGCTTTTCAGCACTCTGGAGATGTCCCTGATAACAGATTTTCCCAATGCAATTTGCTCTTTGATTTCCTGACTGCTGGTGTCATGAGTGTTGAGTGTGGAGACAAGCAAGCTGTAATTGTTAACAACCTCAATCTCTTCTCCATTGATCATGGTGCTGCCAACTGGCCCAGTGTGGAGAAGCCTTCAAAAATCTTAGGGTTAATAGAGGAACAATGATGGATATAGTGCTTTCATCAAGTTGGAAGGCACTCAACATGCAACTGGGGAAGAGCTAATAGTCTACTGTAATGACAGGAATAAAGTTTTTACCCAATAAAGGTCATTTGCTAATGTGTCAAGAGTCAAAATGAGGAGAACAGCTTTAAGTATCCATCAATAACTGGAACATAGAATGTACAAAGTATGAACCTGGGGAAACTGGAAGTTGTTAAAAATGAAATGGGGCAAAAAAGAAATGGAATGCATTAAGACTGACATCCTAGGCATTAATGAGTTGAGAGGAACTGGTATTGACCACTCTGAATAAGACAATAATATGATCTACAAGGCAGGAATGACAAAATTAATAGGAATACTGACACATTCCTCATCAAAAAGAGCACTGCAAGATCCATCCTGAAGTACAATGCTGTGAAGTACAATGCTGTGAATGATAGGATACTATCCATATGCACATAAGAAAGACCTGTCAAAACAACTATTATTAAAAAAATGCACCAACCACTACCTACTACATGCTATGCATATGAGAGCTGGACAATGACTAAGGATGACAGTTGTCATGCTTGCTGGAGAAGAGAGTAGAATATATCCTGGACTGTCAGAAAAACAAATAGGTCTGGCTTGGAGAGGGTAAGACCAAGTTTCTCCTTGGAGGCAAGGATATGGAAGCTCTGTCTCACATATTTTAGGCACACAGTGAGGAGGGACCAGTCCTTAGAGAAGGACATCATGCTTGGAAGGATAGAGGGACATCACAGGAAAGGAAGACCCTGGGTGAGATGGACTGACACGTAACTGAGGAAACGGCAGTATATGTGTCAGAATCAGTGAGATTGACTCAGGATAGGGCAAGATTCAGAACTGCTGTGCATAGGGTTGTTATGGGTCGCAGGTGACTCAACGGCACATAACAGCAAAAACAACCAACTTGAGCAGTTTGAAAAAGAAAGAACATGCAATCAAGATATATTAATAATAATTATTTGAATGGAAAAATTAGAGACAAAAAAGAAATGGTAGTTGGAAAATATGGACTTTGTGACAGAAATTAAGCTAGAGGTAGCATGATAAATTTTGTAATCAGTGATCTAGTCACTGCAAATACTTTTTTAAAATAACTGTAAATTGAGTCTATGCACATGGACCCAACTTGATGAGATCACACAGGAATTAGACTGATCACATCTGTGGAGTTGTTAGAGAAGCTAAATATCAGCAGACAAAATAAGGCAAGGGACTGACTGTGAAAAGACCACCACCAGCTACTCACATGCAAATTCAAACTGAAACTGATGAAAATGAAAACAAATCCACAAGAACCAAAATACAACCTTAAGTCTATCCCACCTAAATTGAAAAACCCTCTCAATACAGATTTGGTGCACTGAACACTATTGACTGAAGATCAGATGAGCTGTGGGATGGAATCAAGAGTATCCTTCATGAAGAAAGCAAAGGGTTATTTTAAGATGAAAGAAAAAAATCAAAACAGATGTTAGAAGAGACCCTGAAATGTATACTAGTATAAAAAGTAGACAGAAAAAGGGGAAAGAATGCTGCAGTAAAAAAGATAAACAGAAGATATCAGAGGAGAGCTGGAGAAGATAAAAGTAGTATAATGACATGTACAAAGAGCTGAAGTTAGAAAGCAACAAAGTTTTCTTAAGCTGAAAGAACTAGAGAACAAACTCAAACCTTGAACTGTAATACTGAAATATTCTATAGGCAATTCTTGAATGATGCAGAAAAGTATCAGGAGATGATGGAAAATTCTTCCCATCACATTACATAGTCACTGTACCAAAAAGAACTGGTTGACAATGAGCCATTTCAGGAAGTAGTCTATGATCAAGAACTAATAGTACCAAAGGAAAAAGTCCAAGCTGGATTAAAGGTACTGGCAAAAACTAAGACTCCAGGAACTGATGGAATACTAATCAAGGTGTTTCAGGAAACATGCAATCCTGGATGTGCGCACCAGTCTCTGACAACAAGTATGGAAAACAACCTGGTAAATGACTGAAAGAAATCTGTATTTTTACCATTACCAAAAAAGGTGACTCAACAGTATGAGGAAATTACCAAACAATCGCATTACTATTACATCCAAGTAAAATCTTGTTGAAGATTATTGGGGGGGTGGGGGGGGGAAGAAAAAAGAAAGAAAGAAAAAAGGGTGGAACAATCCATCAATAGGAAATTTCCAGAAAATCAAGCTGGATTCAGAAGATGCTGTGGAACAAAGGAAGTCATTCCTGATATCAGACGGATCTTGACTAAAGGCAAAAAATACCAGAAAGATGTTTAATTATGTTTTACTGATTACACAAACACATTTGACTATGTAGATCATAAAAAATTATACGTAATATTGAGAAAATGAGAATTTCAGAACACGTACTTGTGCTCATATTAAACCTATGCACAGGCCAAGATGCAGCCATCTGAACAGAGCAAGGGAAAACTCGATGGTTTAAAATCATCAAAAGTGTGCATCAGAGTTGTATCTTTTTTCCATACCTATCCAATCTGCATGCTGAGCAAATAATCTGAAAAGCTGGACTACATGAAGAATAATGTAACATCAGGACTGAAGGAAAATTTCTGTACACTATGCAGATGACACAGCCTTGCCTAAAGAAAGTGAAATACTTGAAGCCTTTGCTGCAGATGATCAAAGACTATAAGCTTCAATATAAATTACATTTGAACATCAAGGAAACAAAAATTATCACCACTAGACCAATAGCCAACAGCATGGCTGACTGAAGAGAGAAAAGATTGAAGCTGTCAAGATTTTCATTTTAATTGAATCAACAATCAACATTCATAGTAGCAGCAGTCAAGAAATCAAAAGATGTATTACATTGGAGAAATCTGCTGTCAAGTTCTTTAAAGTGCTAAAGAGAAAGAGTAAGCATGTCAGTTTAAACATAAGGTGTACCTGATCTAATCTATGGTCTTTGCAATTGCTTCCTATGCATCGGAAAGTTGGACAGCAAATAATTCTGATCTGTTCCTGTTTCTATTCATCAGCCATGACAGTTCAAAATTGTTCATTCAAGGGTAAGCAGGAGTTGTCTGTAAATCAGACATTTGTAAACTCAGCAACTATCAGTATTACTGTAGTAGGAAATGGGCTAATGAAGGAGAGAGAAAAAAAAAGGCAAGAGTAAAGTATAGATATAGTGTTCCTGAGTGGTGAAAAAAGTTAGCATTTTTGATTGCTAGCTAGAAAGTTCAAATGAGAAATGCCTCAGACAAAAATTCTGGCTACTTTCTTCTGAAAATCAGCCACTGAATCACATTTCTACTCTGAATCCTATCTGTACTCCGCCACATGAGGTCACTATGAAAAGGAATCCATCCAATTTGGTGACAGCTATTTGGTTGCTTATATATATATATTTTTATATAGATATTAAGTATACAGACAGGCCATAAACCTAACTTTGTGTGTGGTTCAGCCAGAATTCAAACCCAAACAGTCTAGCTTGTAGGTTCACGCACTTAACCACACCTCATTAACTTACTAGATACAGCAGAGTCAATTCTGATTCATGACAAACCTAATCACACAAAGACTTTATCAGAAAGGAGGCATATGAGAGATCTTCAGCATTGCAGCTGTATATACAACTGCTACATGTACTTTCCTAATTACATGACATTTTTCACATGCAAAAAAAATTTAGCATTTTTAAAAGGACTGGTTCTTGTTATCAAATGAAATCTGAAGAGCTGTGGGTGTTTTGGGTGGGAGGTTTTTTCCACTTAAAGAAAAACAAACACAACCACCAAGTGATCGGTGTTTTACACTGAGCCATTAAGGACATAGAAATGCTTGATAAAGAAGAGCTGTCATTGTTGTTAGGTGCTAGTAAGTTTGACTGGTTGTTATGTGCTCCAACTCATAGCGACCCTGTGTACAACAGCCCTAAACCCAGCTCTATCCTGTGCCAATCTTATTGTCTCTGACACACCTACTCCCATTACCCCAGTCACTGAATCAATCCATCTTACAGAGGGTCTTCCTCTCCTGTGCTGTTCCTCCACCCTCCCAAGCATGATGTCCTTCTCCAAGGACTGATCCCACCTTGCAACATGCTCAATGTATGTCAGATGAACGCTTCAGAATCCTTGCCTCCAAGAAGCAGCCTGGCTTCACCCTCTCAAGTCCATGGTAGAGTAAATACTCTTCTCCAACACCACAGCTCAAAGGCATCAATTCTCCTTCTATCATCCCTAGTCACTGTTCAGCTTTCTAATGCATATCAACTAACTGCAAAGACCATGGTCTGTATCAGGCACACTCAGTTATCAGACTGATATTGTTGCTCTTCAGTTCTTTGGAGAGGTCTCTGACAGGAGACTTTCCAATGCAATTTGTCTTTTAATTTCCTGGCTGCTGGTACCAAGAGTTGATTTCAGAGCCAAGCAAACTGAAGCTCTTAACAATCTCAATCTCTTCCCCATCTATTGCAATGCTGCCAACTGGCCCACTGGTGAGAATCTTTGTTTTCTTGATGTTGATCTTCAATCCTTATTTTTTTTTCTATAATTATATTTTATTAATTTTCATAAACATTTACAGAGATTTTGGGTTTCCATTCATTCATTGTTGCACTATTCTCTCTACCCTCCTCCCAGTTTGTTCTTGTCCAAATGCCACAGTGCTTGTCAAAGCCAGTTCTGATTAATCTTCTTTGTCAGTGTGTCCTTTGCCTTCAATCCTTATTGAAGGCTGCAGTCCTTGACCCTCTGAAGCAAGTGCTTCAGGTCCTCCTCAGTTTCAGCAAGCAGAGTTGTGTCATTTGCATAACACAGATTGTTGATGTCTACCTCTAATCCTGATACCACACTTCTCCTCATAGAGCCCAGCCTCCCGGATAATCTGTTTCGCATATAGATTGAAAAGATGTGGAGATAGGACAGGCACACACTCTTCCCAATTTTGAATCAGTGTTTCCTTTCTCTGTTCCGACGACTGCCTCCTGGTTCAAGTACAGGTTTCGCATAAGCACAATCAAGTGTTCTGGGATTCCCATTTTTTTCAGAGTCAGCCACAGTTTGTTATGATCTACACAGTCAAATGCCTTTGCATTGTCAATGAAACACAGACAGACATTCCTCTGGTACTCTCTGCTTTTCCCCCCACATCCATCTAACATTAGCTATAATATTCCTAGCACCACAGCCTCTTCTAAATCCAGCTTGCACTTCAGGCAGTTCTCTGTTGATGTGGTGTTCCTGTAGTTTTTTGATAATCTTCAGTAGAATCTTGCTTGCATGTGATATCAATGATACTGTTCGATAATTTCCACACTCTGTCAGATTACCTTTCTTTGGAATGGCAACAAATATAGATCTCTTCCAGTTTGCCAGGTGGTTGTCCACCACTATGAGTCAAACAGACAATAAGTATATATTGTCTGTTCAACTCATAGTGACCTATAAAAATTAGATTGTGTACCAATGAGGGAGTTTTTCTTTTGCTTTTCAAGGAGAGGAGCAAATGGGGGGAGGGGGGAGGGGGTTGTGCGGGGAGAAGGGTGCAACAATGAATGAATGGAATCCCAAAATCTCTGTAGATGTTCATTGAAATGAAAAATAAACAACCTAAATTTAAAAAAAAATTAGATTTGAACCCTCTCCTACCCTTTGCCACACTGAAGCACACTGTTATAGTTATTATGTTAATCCATCTCTTGAGGGTCTTCCCCTCCTTCACTGACCATGCTATCTTTGTCCAAGGACTGGTCCCTTCCAGCAACATGACCAAAGTATGTGAGACAAAGCTGCACCATCCTTCCCTCTAAGGAGCATCCTTGGCTGTACTCTCTTCACTACATATTGTTTGTTCTCTTGTCAGTCCATGAGATACTTCGTGCTCTTATCCAGCATCACAATTCAAAGCCTTAGATTCTTCTTCTGTCCTCTGTATCCATTATCCAACTCTCAGATGCATAAGAAACAATTGAGAAGATAATGGCTTGGATCAGGTGCACCTCAATCTTTAAGCTGACAAGCCTGCTCTTCAGCACTCTGAGGAGGTCCCTGACTACAGAACTTTCCACGAGAGACAGAAAAAGAGCAAGACCATCAACAAGATAGACTGATACAATGGCTACAATAATGGCACAATAATCGTAAGGATGGTGCAGGACAGATGCTGTGTTCTTTTGTACACAGAGCCACTATGAGTCAGAAATGACTCAATTAGCAAACAAAAACAGAATGCACTTAAATGTTATTTGGCTTTTGTTGCATTAATATAGCCCTAAAATAAAAAGACCCTTTTCTCTTTTTTAAGAAAAAAAAGAGAGAAATGACTCAAGGGCACTTATGAACCACACAACAAAATTGTTTTTGCTGTCGTGTACCATCTAATCGGAACCAACCCATAGCTAACTCTCCAGCGGGTTTTCAGAGGCAGTTAATTGCCCATCCTTCTCCCACAGAGCAGCTAGGGAATTCAAACTGTGTGCCTTCAAGATTGCAGTACAGGTTTCTTGTCACTAGACCACCACAGCTTAGAGGTAGTATGTGACCTTAGCAGTAACAACAGTGCAGCCAACTACTAACACCAGATTTTGATTGTACCCTTCCTCTTAGGCTTTGATCTGTTCTTTACTTTGTCCTGGGAGGGGGGACACCTGGCTCAGATTTTGTTTAGAGTTTGTTCTGATGGTCAAACACTCCAGTTTTCTCTGAAGACTACTTCAGCCAGGAACCACTTTATTCTACCATTTCAATGTCAAAACAAAAGGAAACGTGGGAAGGGAATAGTGTAGCAAGTTCTTTCCCTGGAAACCACACTCTATATAGTTTCTATTTTATATAGGCTGTCTATGTATCTGATTCCCTGATGCATTTATTAAATGCTACTGCTACTTTAGGTTTTTATGGGCTATGTGGTATGATTTTATAAGTAATTTTATGGGGACTGTGAATGCTCAAATTTTTGGCTTATGAAAGGTTTCACAGAAATATGCTACTTTCAAACAGCCAGAGAGAACCTGTAAAGAAGGGATACATCCTGAATCCAAACTTGAACACATTTCACAGATAGAAACCCAAATGAGATCAAGATTTAGAAATCTATATTGATGTTATATAAATGCCTTTTGAAAAAACAGGGCTATCTGACTCTATTGTCTTTGCAGCTAACCAAAAGATTGGTGACTGGAACCCACCAGCTACTTAACAGCTGGCAGTCTCCTCCTTTAAAGATTCATAGCCATGGAAAGCCTATGGAGAGTTACTGTGAAGCCAAGTCAACTCAATGGCAGTATTAGATGCAGCTTCACAATGATGTACACACCCCCTAGAATACATTCTGACATGGTCAGCAAAGGTATTATGGTGTGATACAAAAAGTCCAATCCTTGTACAGAAATTCTATATAGTTTTTCTGGGCTGTGGTCTACATCGCCTTTTTTGCTCATAGCACAAGTTACAGACTATGCCACCAGAACTTCTCCCAGCATCACCTACTGTCTTATAATAGGGGAAAAATAGGGGTGGGACCTCATTACTAAAAGAGCCAGGAACAGCGTGCATCCTTCGGATTTCACTTCCTGCAGAAATGACCTTCCTAAATCTAGGAAAAGAATGATGCCAAGACACATAGTGGCATCCAAAGAATGCCAAGCTCACAGATGCTGAATAGAGACAAGGACTTTCCTCCAAAACTGACAAAGACTAAAAGTCTTCCCCTAAGGGAGCTCTGGTGGCCTAGTGGCAAGAAGCTGCACTGCAATCCCAGAGGTATCCACCAGATGCTCTGCTGGAAAAGGAGGGGCAATCTCCTCCTGTACCAGTCAGATCTTATTTGATGGTATATACACAAAAAAATAATAAAATAAAATAAATTTTTTTAAAAGTCTTTCCCTAGAGCTAGCACCCTGAATTTGAACTTCCAGCCTCCTAAATTACAGGGGGCAGGAATCTGTTTTGTTAAAGCCATCAACCAGTGGTATAGGTAACTCAAGGGAGGTCTGGTGACATAGTCCATACAGAGTTGGGCTACTAACCCAAAAATGAAGCCTCCCTGGTAGTTTCAATCCATCAGCAGTTCCGCAAGACAAAGAGATGAGCAATTCCTTTTATATGACTTACAGCCTCCAAACACTCTCTAGAGGAAAAACTAGCAGTTAGTTCCAACTCATCGGCAAAGTGGAGTTGAGTTGTTGAGCTAAGACACCTGTTGTTGCTGCTGCTATTGACTGCCATCAAGTAAAAAATGACTCATAGCGACCCTATGAACAAAAGACCTGAAGCCTTTCTATAATTATCGTTTCTCAAAGTTCACAGAGTTTCCAGAAGCATTTAGGAAGTGGATGCCACTCCTACTTCCAAAAAGATACCTGAGTACGTACTAAAAACTCCTTGAATAACTACATCAATTACTACTTATGCAAAAACTGCGGAACTATGTTGGCCTAGTGGTAAGGAGTTGCACTGCCAACACCAAGACACTCAGATCAAATCCACCAGCTGTTCCACAGAGAAAGATTGGCACTCTCCTCCCATGTGACTTAGAGCCACTGAAAATCCACTGGAGGCTCAGCTATGAGATGGTTCAGGCTCAACTGCTCACAACAAAATGCAAACCGAAGCATTTCAATATATGGGAAGATCTGTTATTAGGTGCCTTCAAGTTGACTGATTCACAGTGACCCTGTGTACAACAAGAATGGACCCCTGCCCAATCCTGTGCCACCCTCACAATCTCTGTCATGCCTAAGCCCATTGTTGCTGTCATGGTTTCAATCTAACTTTTCCTACTGCTATTCCTCCCTTCTGTTGACTCTCTATTTTTCCAAGTATGCCATCTTTCCCAGGGACCAGCCCCTCCTGACAACACGCCCAAGTATGTAAGACATTCTCACCATTATTGATTAAACCTATTGTTGATGAGTCAGACTTGACTTAAAATTAATCTTTCACTGGGTCTCTGAAGCTTTAAGTTTCATAGGAGGAGACTGTCCATATTTCTTTCTTGGAGTGGCTGGTGGGTTCAAACTGCAAGATATGAGTTAGATGAACAGCTCTATGGAGAGATTACCACCAGAGCTCCCTCTCATTTCTAAGGAATGTTCTGCCTTCTTACAAAACAGACTGTTGGCAGTATTCGCCAACATCACAATTCAATGGCATCAATTCTTCTCTGCTATTTCTTACTTACTGTCCAACTTTCACATGAGAGTGAGTGAAAATACCATGGATTGGGTAAGGGTGCACCTTAGTTTGCAAACTGACATCTTTGCTAGTTAGCATGCTGAAGAAATTCTTTGCAGTAAATTTCCCCATTGCAATGTGTTGTGTGATTTATGGATTATTATGTCCATGGATACTGATTGTGGGTCCAAGTAAACTTAAAGCCTTGGCAAGTTTCATTTTCTTTCCATTTATCACGTTTATTGGTTTATAGGTTCGGCTGTGAGGACTTTTGTTTGCAGTGTAACTACAGTCTTATCATTAAGTATTTAAGTTAGTTTGATCATTAAGTATTTCAAGCCTTCTTAATTTTGTGCTAGCAAATTTGTATCATCTGCATATATGTTAAAGATCTTGTCAGGTGCATCAAATCAAGTACAACTCATGCTGTTGCTGTTGTTGTTATAAGCCACTGAGTCATCTGTGACACATAGTGACCCTCTGTACAACAGGTCTGAACCCCACCCTATCCTGAGCCAGTCTCACTGCTTCTGACACACTTACCTCCATTATCACAGTTATTGTGTCATCCAATCCATCATATCCAAGGTTTTCCTCTCCTATGCTGTCCCTCCAAACTTCCAAGCATGATATCTTTCTCCAAGGACTGGTTCCTCCTGACCATATGCCCAAAGTATGTGAGATGGAGCTTCAAAATCTTTGCCTCCAAGGAGAAAATTGGTTTCACCCTCTCCAGGACAGACTCATTTGTTCTCTTGGCAGTCCATGGTATGTTCAGTACTCTTCTTCAGCACCACAACTCAACGGCATCAATAATTCTTCTATCATCCTTAGTCACTGTCAAGCTCTCAGATATATAGCAAGCAAATGCAAAGACCATGGCCTGGATCAGGAGCACCGTAGTCTCCAGAGTGACATCGTTGCTTTATAGCATTCTGGAGAGGTCCCTAAAAGCACATTTCTCTAATATAATTCTTTAGATTTCCTAACTGCTGATGCCATGAGTACTGCTCGTGGAGCCAAGCAAGCTGTAACTGTTAACAGCCTCAAGCTCTTCTTCATCTATAAGGGTGCTGCCAATTGGCCTGGTGGTGAGAAGCTTTGTCTTCTTGACATTGAGCTTCAAACCATATAGAAGACTACAGTCCTCTGCAGAGCAGCAAATGCTTCAGGTTCTCCTCAGTTTCAACAAGCAAGGTTGTGGCATCTGCGTAACACAGGTTGTTGATGAGTCTTCCTTCAATCCTGACGCCGTATTCCTTCTCATGAAGTCCAACCTCCCGAATGACCTGTTCTGAATATAGACTGCAAAGGTACGAACAATAGATCTGAACCCTGCCCTATCCTGTATCATCCTCATCAACTCTGACACACTTGAGCCCAGAGCTGTTGTCACTGTGTCAATTCATCTCACTGAGGATCTTCTCTTTTGCTGACCTTCCAAGTATGATATCCCTTTCCAAAGACTAGCCTCTCCTAACAAAGTATACGAGACGAAGCTTCACAGTCCTTGCCTCTTAGGAGTACTTTGGCTACACTTCTTTTGACAGTCCATAGGATATTCAGTTCTCTTTCCCAATACCACAACAGAAAGGCATCAATTTTTCTTATATCCTTAATTCAATGTTCTTAATTCAGTTCTCACATGTAGAGGAAGTGAATGAAAAGATTATGGCCTGAATCAGCCACACATTAGTCCTCAAGCTGATATCTCTGCTCATCAGTAATCCGGAGAGGTCCCTGACTGCAGACTTCTCCAAAACATCTCCTGATGGCCTGACTGCTGGTACCAAGGATCCATTTTTCTCTCCATCTACCATCATACTGCTGATTGGTCCAGTGGTGAGGATTTTTGTCTTTTGATGTTGTCAGAGTCTTCCTTTAATCCTGATTTCTTGTTCTTCTTCATATAATCCAGTTTCTCAAACTATTTGGTCAACATACAAATTAAAATAGGCATAATGATAATCATGACACCATTACCTTTCCTGATTTTAAGTCAGGCACTGTCCCCTTGTACTGTTGGAAGAACTGCTTTTCGATCTATGCAGAAGTTCTACACAACCACAACTAAGTAGTCTGAAGTTCCCATTCCTTACAATGTTACCTATAACTTATTATGACTCATACAGTTAAATGCTTCTGCACAGTCAGTGCAAGTAAACATCATTCTGGCATTCTCTGCTTTCAGTAAAAACTCATCCGATATAAGCAATGTTCCCTTACTCCACGTTGTCTTCTGAATCCAGCTTCAACTTCTGACAGTTAATTGTATGTAGAGGCACTACTCTAGCAATTTTTTAAATTACTTTCTACAAGATTTGAAGAGCTCTGTTGGCCTACTAGATAGAAAGTTATGCTACCAAGCAAAAGGTGGGTGATTTTGATCTGCGGACCTCAGGCCTTGTTTTAACTGGTTTTGGTCAAACATTCTTCTAAATAGTATAGCACTGGTCTGTCCATTTGCTGTACAGAGGTAACTCGTGGTTGCTGTGATGCTAAACACTGTGACACAAATGTGTGAAATGTCATAATACTTAGCCATGGTGGACAGTGTTGGGTGGAGTTTCCCTGATTAAAACAAGCTTGGAAGCAGGAGTGTCATCCACTTCCAAAATAGCTTGCCCCTGGAACCTCTATGAACGTGGAGGAATGATGAAAGTTGTACAAGAATTCAGGTCTTTCATTCATAGGGTCGCTATGAGTCATCTACAATTTGACTGCAATTAACGACAACCACCACCACCATAAGATTTTACGTTCATGTGATATTAATGATGTTGTTGTCCTTATGTGCCATCAAGTCACCTGTGACACATAGTAACCCAATGTATAATAGCTCTGAACCCTGCTCTATCCTGAGTAAATCTTACTGTCCCTACACTTAACCCCATTACCCCAGTCACTGAGTCAATCCCTCTCATCAAGGGTCTTCCACTCCTGCACTCTCCCTCCACCCTCCCTAGCATAATGTCCCTCTCTAAAGGCAGGTCCCTCCTTGCAATATGCCCAAAGTATGTCAGATGGAGCTTCAGAATCCTTGCCTCCAAGGAACAGCCTAGTTTCACCCTCTCCAGAATGAATCTGTTTGTTCTCTTAAGCAATCCATGGTATATTCAATACTATTCTCCAACACCACAGCTCAAAGGCATCAACTCTCCTTCTATCATCCCTAGTCATTGTCCAGCTTTCTAAAGCATAGCATAGCACATAACTAAGAAGACCATGGCCTATATTAGGCACACCCTAGTCTCCAGACTGACATCATTGCTCTTCAGTACTCTGGAGAGGTCCATGACAGCAGACTTTCCTAATGCAATTTGTCTTTTGATTTCCTGGCTGCTGCTCCCAAGAGTACTGATGTGGAGCCAAGCAAACTGAAGCTGTTAACAATCTCAATCTCTTCACCGTCTATCATGATGCTGTTAATTTATATTAATGATATTATTCTATAATTTCTGCATTGTTAAGATTATTTTATGCACAGAGAGAGTTCTCATCTAGTTTATCTTCCTGGCTAGATAGGTAGCTGTCTTTTCAATTTCATTGCATAAACGAGTATATTCACATTCATTTGGTGAAATACCTGAGTTGGCATTCTATTTCTGAAGCCTTGTGTTTTTGTCAATGGCTTAAGTACAGCTTGGACTTCCTTTCTCAATATATTATCAGTTCTTGACTACATGCTACTTCTAAAAATGGTACAATATTGGTTAATTTTTCTAAATACAGTGATTGTGTTTATTCCTTCCTTAATTTTTAAAAAAAATTAAGATAATTTACTAATAAACAGAAATGATGCTATAACACAAACAATGAAATGTAATAGTGCATAGCTTGGGTCTATTGACCCAAAACTAACAACATCAAATTGATTCAAATCCATAGTAATAACTCCATTTAGTTTCCTGGGCTAGAAACCTTTTTTTGTTTTGTTTTTAAATGGTTTGCTTACAAAGTTCATACACACTGTATTTCACACTATTCTTCAGTCATATTGTGCTTCATACAATCATTCTCATTATATTTTATAAAATTAATCACCATTGGGCCTTGTCCATCATTATCCTGTCTTTTTGCCATTTTTCCCATTTTCTTCTCCACACATACCCCTTATTCCTTTCACTCTTAACCCTTCCTGTGTCATTCAGTATTTTGCCCATGGAATCCTTCAGCATTATAATTTGAGTACTAAATTTTTCCTTCAGGTCTTTCAGACTGAGAAATGCACGTGTGTTTTTGCTATTTTAACTGCAAGTCTCTGCACATTTCAATATGACACTTTGTCTTTTCAAGCAGCCCTTTGAAATCTGTTCAGCTCTTTTATGGAACTGTAAATTTACAGTTTTTCCTTTTGCTTTAGCCTCTCTATATCCAATATCTGGAAGCAGGAGTGGCATCCACTTCCTAAATAATATGCCTCCAGAAACACTATGGTCTCTGGTAAGTGTCAATAGTTGTAGAGGGGCTTCAAGCCTTTCGCTATGAGTCGTGCTTGACTCAAAGGCAATCAACAACAACAACAACATATCCAAGATAAAGTTTCAGACTGTCTTCTTATTCTCAATTTGGTCCTTTCTTTCCTGTTTTTAATGATCTTTTGCTGTCTTTATGTTTACTGTCCTTGATGTCATCCTATAACTCATTTAGTATACAATCACTAGTGTTCAATACATCTACACCTCAGATGTTCTCTTAATTTGATTACACAATGCCACAGTTTCAGCTCTTCGGTACTTGTTATAATTTTCTTCAATTTCAACTTGAAATTGACATAATTGATATATAAGCAATTGATGATCTGTTCCACAATCAGATCCTGGCCTTGTTCAAGTTCTCTATCATTTTTTCCCCAGGTGAAATAAATTTGCTGTGTATTCCCTCAAGCAAGATCCAAGTATACAGTCACTGTTTACCAATTTTTTAAAAAGTATCTGTAATTACTAAGTTTGTTATTTTATCATGCACTCTTCTAACCTCATTCCTATCACCAAAGCCATACTTTCCAATCGCCAATCTTTTGTGGGTTTTTTCCCCTTCCTCATTTTGTTTTGTTGTTGTTATGTGCCATCGAGTTGCTTGCGACTCATAGCGACCCCAAGTACAACAGCCCTAAACTCTGCTCTGTCCTGTGCCAATAGCACTGTCTCCGACACACCCATCCCAATTACCCCAGTCACTGAATCAATCCACCTCATAGAGGGCCTTCCCCTCCTGTGCTGTCCCTCCACCCTACCAAGCATGATGTCCCTCTCCAAGTACCGGTCCCTCCTTACAACATGTCCAAAGTATGTTAGACGGAGCCTCAGAATCCTTGCCTCCAGGGAGCCGCCCGGTTTAACCCTTTCCAGGATGAATCTGTTTGTTTTCCTAGCAGTCCATGGTAACCTCAATACTGTTCTCCAGCACCACAGCTCAAAGTCATCAATTCTCCTTCTATCCTCCTTAGCCACTGTCCAACTCTCTGATGCATAACAAGTAATCGCAAAGACCATGGCCTGTATCAGATGCACCTTGGTCTCCAGAGACACACCATTGTTCGTCAGTATTTTGGAGAGGTCCCTAACAGCAGACTTTCCCATGGCAATGCGCCATTTAATTTCCTGGCTACTGGTGCCGAAAGTGTTGACTGTGGAGCCAAGTAGACTAAAGCTGTGAACAATCTCCATCTCTTCACATCCATCCTGATGCTGCCAACTGGTCCAGTGGTGAGAGTCTTTGTCTTCTTGACACTGAACATCAATCCATACTGGAGGCTGCAGTCCCTGCCCTCAGCAGCAAGTGCTTCAGGTCCTCCTCAGTTTCAGTAAGCAGGGTTGCGTCATCTGCATAACGCAGCTTGATGATGAATCTTCCGCCAATCCTGACACCACACTTTTCCTCATAGAGCACAGCCTCCCGAATAATCTGTTCTGCATACAGGTTGAAAAGGTATGGAGACAGGACACACCCCTGGGATACGCCATGAAGGGCATTTTGTTTTAAGAAATAAAAATTAATTTTCTTGCCATTTAATAGACTAGAAGTCCAAATTCAGGGTGCTGGTTCTAGGGGAAGGTTTTCTTTCTTTGTTGGTCCTGGAGAAAAGTTCTTGTTTGCTTCAGCATTTGTAGGTCTGACATAACCTGGAGAATTCCAGTCATCTTGCCTCCAGTGTCAAGTCCTTTGGACTCAAAGAAGCGTGTGGTGGAAGCCACTTCTCCAGGTAACTACTTTTTTGTTTATTTGTTGTGTGCCATCGAATCAGATCAGTGGCACAAGAGGAAACTGCCCTTTGTTCTCCAGCAGAGAATCTGGTGGATTTGAACCGCATACCTTCAGGATTACAGTGCAGCTTCTTGCCACTAGGCCCCAGTGCTCCTTCAGGCAACTGTTTTTTCATAGATTAAATTTCCCTCCATGGCTCGCTTCCTTTTTTTCTAAACTTAAAAGTCTACAACTCATTGGGTTTTTTTCAATTATTCATATACACTGTTATACAACATTAATAACAAATTATTAATTACAATGATCAATCTTAGTGTATAGTTTTTTCCTTCACTCAACTTAGTTTATCAATTTTTACTACTCTCTTCCTCTTTTACTTCTTGATAATCACCCAAGAATCATTCTGTGTATAAAAATCTTTTTAGCTTCTTATAATAGTGTTCTTATACCATAATCGCTCTTTATTGACTTCCGTAAAATTCAGCATAATTTGTTCTCGTTTCATCCATGTTGTGCAGTTTATCATAAATTCTTGCTTTTTTTAGTGATGCATAATACTTCACTGTATGAATATGTCATTTTTCTTTAGTCATTCATCTGTTGAAGGACACCTAGATTGTTTTCAACTCTGCTATTGTAAACAATGCTGCAATAAATATAGGTGTACTCATATCTGTTTCTGTCACAGCTCTTATTTCTTTGGGATAGTGAGATTGCTGGATCAAATGATATTTCTAACTTTCTAAAAAAACCTATAAAACTGCTTTCCATCTTAGTTGTACCATTTTACATTTTCACCAGCAGTATAAGCGAATTTCAGTTTCTCCACACCCTCACCAGTATTTACTGTGGGATATCTTATTGAACTCTGCTATTGTTGCTGGGGTGAGATATTATCTCATCACTGTTCTGATTTGCATCTCTCTAGAACTAATAAAGGGAGCTCTGGTGGCCTGCACTGAAACCCCTAAGGCCCATGGTTTGAATCCCCCCCCCCAGCTGCTCTGTGGGAGAAAAAGAGGCATTTCTTCCTCCCATGCAATTAAACTGCCTCTGAAACCCTGCCAGAGGGTCAGCTATGGGTCAATTCTGACTCAACAGTATACAACAAAATAGCTAATTAAGGAATTCTGGTTGCCTAGTAGGTAGAGACATGCACTGCCAACAACAACAGAGGCAGTTTGGATCCACTAGCTCCTCTGGGACAGAAAGATAGAGGCAATCTCTTCCCATGTGATCTATAGTCTCTGAAAACCCACTGGAGGGTCAGCTGTGACTCAGCACAACACAACAGCTAATGGTCTTGAAAATTTCTTTAAGGGCTTCTTGGCCATCTGAATGTATTATTTAGTGAAGTTATCCTTTCATGTCCTTAGCCCATTTTGTAACTGGATTGCTTGTGTTTTTACTGTTCAGGTTTTGAGATTTTCTGTAAACTTTAGAGATGAGTTTATTGTCACATATATCACTGCTAAGTGTTTTCCCCAGTCTGGAGCTTCTTTTTTAACTCTTTTGGAGAAGTCTTTTGATATACATGACAATTTAATTTTCAAGAGATCCCAATCAGCCAGGTTATTCCTCTGCTGGTTGTACATTTTTAGTTATATTTTAGTATATTTATGGCATTGATTATTGTGTTGTTGCTATTATGTGTCATCAAGTCATTGACTCATAGTGACTCTATGTGCAACAGCTCTGAACCCTGCCCTATCCTGAACCAGTCTCACAGTCTCAGACACACTTACCCCGTTACTCCAGTGACTGTGTCAATCCCTCTCATCCAAGATCTTCCTCTCCTGCATTGTCCCTCCACCCTTCCAAGTATGATGTCCTTCTCCAAGGACTGGTCCCTCCTGGCCATGTACCCAGAGTATGTGAAATGGAGCGTCAGAATCTTTGTCTCAAAGAAGAAAGCTGGTTTCATTCTCTTGAGGACAGACCTGTTTGTTCTCTTGGCATTAAATGGTTATGTTCAATGCCACTGATTAGAGCTCCTACATGGACTTGATTTTTTCTTTGATGATCTTTATAGTTTTTAATTTTTTATCAAGGTCTTTGATCCATCTTGAGTTAGTTTTTCTATACGGCATGAGGTATAGATATTGTTTCCATTTTCTGCATATCCAAGTTTTACCAGCATCATTTGTTAAAGAGGTTGTCCTTTTTCCACTTAATGGATTTAATCAGTTTGTCACAAATCAGTAATCTATATGTGGATGGACTTATTCCTGAGTTCTCAATTCTATTCATTGGTCTATGTGCATGTTGTTCCAGGCTACTGTGACTGTCCTGCTTATGAGTAGGCATTGTGATCAATTACTTTTTTCCCTTCCCTTTTTCTTCTTCAGTATAACTAGACATGGTCATTTTCTCAATTTTAAGTCTTCCAATCCTATCTTATTTCCAACTTTTGAATTCTAATCACCAGTTATTATTCATCCATCTTGACTGCATGTTTAGTTAATTTTATACAATAGAAGTGGTAGAAATCCTCAATTTCTTTAATTTGGCTATATAATGGTTGATACTTAAATACAAGTAAAAGTCATTTTAACTGGTCTTCTTTGTATACATGTGAATTGACAACATTGTACTGTAGGGCACATCTTGTAATTAATTTTCTGTAATGAATGCAATACTTTTCCTCTGCAATTAATGACACTTGAAATAGTTGACCATCTCTAAACCAAAAACATCTGCTATATATGAAAAGACTGAAGACCCCCAACTCACTGCCATCAATGAAACTTTCACTCACTTCCAATGAGCTGCTTAAATGCAAAGCTACTCTCATTCCTACCACTCTACTGCCCTGAAAAGTCTTACATTCTTCACTCATTTTTTTCTCCAAGAGGAAACTTCCTTAAGAGATTTTGTTAGTAGAGAATTCATGCACTGAAGGGGAAGGAAAAATTCAAGGTTCTGGTCTTCAGGAATTCTAAGAGTATTATTATCATGACAGGAGTCCAGAACAAAGGCTGCCCAGTGGAGTGGACTTGGGGGAGAGACTGTATAACAATTTAAGAATTTTTCTTTTACTTTTCAAAGGGAAGAACAAACTGGAGGGGTAGTCAAGGAGAAAAATGCAACAATGAATGAATGGAAATCCAAAATCTCTGTAAGTTTTCATTGAAATTAATAAAAAAAAATTTTAAAAAAGAAATTCTAAGAGTAGTGGATCTCAAGTCTTAATTCTTATTCAAAACTAAAAAAAAAAAATTCAATTGGTTTGTAGATAATCATTCACACACATTTTCATTCATATACATTGTATTTTATACAATCATT
>NW_006399827.1:11900235-11906370 GCF_000299155.1 Elephantulus edwardii
TAAGCATTAGTTAAAGTGTTGACCCCCCTCTTAGCCCAGTGCCTTGACCCACTTACTTCCCAGCTCCACCCTCCACCAGGATAACCCTTCTCATGAGAAGGACTCATTTATATACATTGTATTTTATAGAATTACTACTGACCTATGCCTTTTATCATCCCATCTCTTCAAGTCCTTATTATTTAAGGTTGTATAATATTTTGAGTTCCTTGTTTTTCAGTGTTGTGTAGGATTCCATTGTCTGAATATACCACAGTTTTTCTATCTATTAATTTGTTGATGGGCACTTTGGTTGCTTCCATCTCTTTGTTATTGTTAATAACGTAGCAATAAGCATGGATGTACATACATCTGTTTGGGTGACAGCTCTGGTTTCTTTAGGTTATATTCCTAGTAGTGGAATTGCTGGATCAAATGGTATTTCTATTTCCAACTTTCTGAGAAAGTGCCAGATCACCTTCAATAGTGAATATACCATTTAACATTGCCACCAGCAGTGAGTGAATAGGAGTTCCAATATCTCCACAGACTCACCAGCATTTGTTGTTTGTTACCCTGTTGAACTTTGCTATTGTTGCTGGGGTAAGGGATAGTATCTCACAGTTGTTGTGCATGCAAAAGTTTTTAGACATAGAAATCTTTCCCCCTCATTGCTGCCGATCTAGAAGTGACTCATAAACTCCTCAGTAAGTTTCCACAGCTATGAACTCTATCAGAAGAGACATCCCAACTTTTTCTCTTGGAGTAACTTAACTGATAAACTCAAGTGGCTGTGGAGTTAACAATGCAACTCTCTACCACTACTTCACAAAGAGGTACTCTCATAAATTGAAACACGTGTATCCTCTGATCCACTTTATTAATCTAAAAGCATGCTGCATCTCATCAAAAGAACCAGGGTTAGGAGCTTTAGTATTAATTAATAACATCTCTATTCCTATATATGTGAAAAATTGTCTTTAATATTCTTTAAGAATATTGTATTAAGTACAGGCAGTTTTTCTTATGAAAAATAAGACACAAAATAATATATGATCTTCATGTGAAAAAGCTATGACTCCTTTGAAATCTATAACATATGTGTTATATATGTATTGTTCTAATAACAAGCTAAGTGATGTCAGAAATCTTATGTTAACATGTTTCACTATTAATTTCACGTTCTCTAAGATATGGAGCCCTGGTTGTGCAACAGTTGAGTGTCTATTTGCTAACCAAAAATTTGGCAGTTTGAACCCAACCAGCTACCCTACAGGAGAAAGGCCTACCAATCTGCTCCTGTAAAGATTGTAGTTGTTGAGTCAAGTACAACCTACAGCGATCCTATGAACAACAGATCTGAATCCTGTCCTATCCTGCAAAACCCTCTAAGGACAGTTCTAACATATAGGGTTGCTACAAGCCAAAATAATTACAATACCATCAAACAACAGCACACCTACAGAGATGAGTCTGAAACAACTCATAGCAGAGGAGACTGTTCATCTTTTTTCCATGGAGAGAATGGATCTGAACTGCCTGAGAGGTGCCACCTTTGGGTTAGCAGTCCAACTCCCTACAGCCTACACCAAAATAGAATCTTTATATAGCATCTGGATCTCGGAAAAAATCAGACACACATAAAGTATTAACAATGAGTATACATATGGATAGAACAAATTTTTTAAAATATAACTTTTTACATCAGAATTAAAAGAAAATCATTTAGCTCAGAGAGGGAAAAGTGAAAACTATCAAAGCGCTAGGGAAAAACACACAGTTTCTCAAGTAGGCTAGAAGACTGGATTGGCTAATGCATAGCATAAATTTACCCATTCATTATAAAATTAACAGTATAAAACAAACTATCTCAAAGTTTCTAAACTTAATACACTCAAAAATAACTAGAAGTAAAATAAAAACCAGACAATATAAATAGAAGAGCTCAAAATAAGGCCATTTTAAACTCTAAATATTATAAAAGCTATCCATAAAGGATCATATTCTAGATTCTTTTAAAAAAAATAATATTCTAGATTCTGAATCCTTTTTATTAAAAAATTTAAAAATTAAAAAAAAAATATATATATATAAACCACTGGAGCATAGGCAGTAAATTATAACAATAGGTTTAATGTAATGAACCAGAATATGAAATACTATACATTATTTATATCCATTTCCATTAATATTCCATAAGAATCTCTTAAGGCTTTTGCTCAAATCTTTCTTCAGGCCTTTTCAGAATTTACAAACTCAAGAGAAGTGAATATGGCCCACAGAAATGTACTGCTTGGCCAGATACTGTTTTGATTTACATTTATATAGATTATGAACTCTTTTGTTCAGTTTCTATTTCATTATTCTTATTTTCCAACACCCAGCCCAAACCACTCATTTTAGTTATTTCCTTAACCCCAACAAGAACTTTGATTTGGGGCTCCTAACCTAAATAGCATCATTTATAGAACAGAAGTTATACTTAGGTTCCTTTCATTTAAAATTTCCTTATGAAACTTCTATTATTTTTCCTATAATACATTTGACTGTAATATAGAAAGTTTTCCTTCTCTTTAATCTACCTAATTTAAGTACTTACCTAGTCATTTAAGGTACATGTATTTTCATAATAATAACATAAATTACTTTATTGCAAAGAGACAGTGGTTTATTATTATTATTATTGATCAACACATAATTGTATGACAGACTGTATATTACTAATAGTTAAACAAAGGCTTACGATCAAATGTGAAGAAACATCTCCTGTCAATTTAGTAAGTTTCACTTTGAAATCATTACTATTTGACAAAATTTTTAAATAAGCTGACTTTATCCTTCCATTTAATACAAAATCATACTATAATGCACTTTTATTAAATATATAACCTTACTTCAAAAATACATGTTAAACATTTACGTGCCTTACATATATAAAACAAAGTGATGCTGTCATATCTAAAACTACGAATTAGAACTTTGAATAAAATGCTGTATCACCAATGGAAATTTTTTTCTAACACAGCTAATTCTACAAACATACCTGACAAGAGTATATTATGGGAAAAGTTGGAATAAAATTCTCAAGTGATCATTTTTTATTGGTTATGCCCAAGCCATCTATTAATGATAAATTAAAAAACTCTTTACCTGTCAGGACCTGAGTTCAGGCACTCAAGAGTTTCGTATTTCTCTTGCAGAAGCTGATGACAATACTAATCCCTGCACTGTGTAGGGAGGTGCATTCCTTGCACTGGCTTAAGTGCTAGTGATTTCACCAACCCTTGAAGTGCAGAACAGTAAAAAAACAGTTTTCAGCCGTTTTTCTTACTGGTTTCTCAGTTTTAAAATATTACAAAGATCTCAAATATGTTTTTAAATAAATTATTTGTTTAAAAGACAGTGCCTTAATTTAAACAGACACATGCGAAAGGTCTTTCTGGAGTACTGCATGTATCATAAGATGGCCTTTTCCATAATTAAGAACTTACACAAAAAGCTGCAATTTTATGCCTTCAAATAATGTTCTGATTTTACCTAAAAGCACAGACTCATGGGCTACAGGAATCTAAACAGAGCTTGCAAAGAAGGCAATCACAGTATTAATTGGTGGGTACTAGATGAGATTAACTAGGTTTAAACATGATTTCTCTCCTACTGGTTCCATTTATTCTTTGACCACCACTATACAGCCCTGCAGAGCACTGGCAGTCTAATTCATAACTAACTTCTAAACAATTATGTAATCTCCTCTTAAAAGGCACGATAAATCAAGAAATACTATTATGTCAAAGAACAAAATGAAGCTATGTAGAAATCCCTGAACCTGACCCAAACGGAATGCAACTTTCCTTTCTTTTACACTCTAAACTTGAATGGCCTTACAGGAAATTACAGGATTTTCCTGTTGCTGTGGGAGAAAAGGGTTGAACATATACCTTAGCCTGTTTTGAAAGAAAATACCTTCTGTATCTAAAAAACGTTAATGTTTTATATGAAACTCTTTCCAAGTCCTCTTCACTTCCTCTATGTTTTCATTTATCTTCTAAACTTCCTTAATGAGAATATTAACCACTGTTTCCTTGAGTTACATACAGATTATTATGAGCTTGGCACCAATTCAGTAATACAAATTCAGAACTTTCAAGTCCTTTGAATTCTTTTCTGGCAATTTTAAAAGAAGATAAAAACCAAAATTTTTAAAAATCCGAACTGAAATCACGACAGCTGGAAGATAGACATTTGTTTTCCCAGATCTACCTCTCTAAATATACTGAATATCAATTTAAAACCCTGCATTGAAATGTTTTCTACCTGCATCAAATTTTCTTTAACATAACTAGGTAAGGTGCTGTCATTTTTCTTCATAGTTAAGTCATTACTCTTTTTCATTTATCAAACAATTTTTTTTAACTTTGGCTTTCATCAAGTTCATTTGATGAATCTGTTCTTTTACACATAAAACCTTAGTAAGCTGATCTCATTTATAATCAAATGGATATAAATATTTCTTGGCAATAATATGCTCAACTATTATTTACTTTGTCTTCCCACTGACAAGATAATTCTTCTAATTAATGAAATAAATACTGGCAAGACATAAAGAGTTACTTGCATACATCTTTCAGGAAGATGCAAAAGGAAGACAGCATTATAAAATATTAATTAAAAAGTCATTTTTTTTTTTAAAAAAAGTCCACTTTCTAATTTCTTTTATATCAAATGAGAATTTTTTTTTTTAATTATTTTTGTGTGTGTGGACCGTCAAATTGGATCTGACTGGTACAGGGGGAGATTGCCCCTCCTTTTCCAGCAGAGCATCTGGTGGATTTGAACTGTGTACCTCTAGGATTGCAGTGCAACTTCTTGCCACTAGGCCATCAGAGCTCCCTGAGAATATTTTCTTAAAGGACATCTCATATTAGTAAAAAGAAACCATTTTGTTTATTGATAAGAAGTATTAAGATGAAGTCAGGAACAAAAAGCAATTCAACTCCACTATGCTTGTGTAAGTTTACGCCAAATTTGAAAACTTTTAAAAATGCAGCTGGTGTGGAAATAAGATTTAAGGCCAATACTAATTACTTAATGTATTACTTTAAGATCTAAAATAGTACTCATTTCAAAGATGCTATCAAACCTCTCATAGAGTCTATACTGGGTTTCTTTTTAACATGCTCTTATCCTGTAACAAACTCTATCATTTAGCTTCTAAACCTAATAATCAAATATATAAAGCAAATATTTTTCTTCTATTATAAGTAGTATTTATTTTCTCAATTTCAATCAGTATTTTAAGAAGGGGGGGGAAAAGCATTTTAAAAATTACATATAAACCAAGCCTCCATGATAGACCTTTCATATTCAACTTTTTTCGTTTGTAAAATAACTCTTCAGTCTTACATGGGTGGTATTATTTTCTTTCTTTTTTTATTTTCTTCTTTTATGAAAATGCAGTTTGCCCAAATTCACACAGTAATGTCTGAAGTAAATTAAAATTGTGCTTTATAAATCTCATACTACAGTCAGACTACATTGAAGTATTTCCCATTAAGTACATATAAACATTTTAAAGTAACAGACATTGCTATCTTAACCATGTATCCACACACCCAAACATATACAAGTTTATGTATGTACACACAGAGAGATAAATCAAATGGAAAAGTTTTTACCTTCATCTCCCTCTGGTGCATATGAAGCTGTAATAATATCAATATCAGCACAATTCATCACAATCTGATTGGTCGCCTGCCTCACCTGAAGGATAACGGAAAATCAGTCAGAAATATCCTGGATTAATAATATGTACATCTTCATCTTGGCCTTGGAATCACAGGTTATTCTGACAAATGCCAGATGTCACAAAAACCTGGAGCGAATATTTATACATAGTAGTATTAATGAGTAGTTTTTAAAATTAAAAAAAATATTTACATTTTCCAAATTACACCAAACAAAATATATGTTGTTGATATGTACCATCAAGTTGGAACCAACTCACAGATAATCCTACACAGCAGTTTTCAAAGGCAAAAAAATCACACAAGATGATTACTCCTATAAAAGTTAATGGATTCGAACCCCATACCTTTGGACTGGCAGTACAACTCCTTTACCACCAAGTCATGGAAGCACTCAGAGCAAATATATATA
>NW_006399827.1:11906470-11917283 GCF_000299155.1 Elephantulus edwardii
TTTTAAATTTTTAAAAATTTTATTATTGTTTTTGTGTGTCTGTGTACCGTCAAATCAGATCTGACTGGTACAGGAGGAGATTGTCCCTCCTTTCCCGGCAGAGCATCTGGTGGAGTCAAATCATGGGCCTCTGGGACTGTAGTGCAGCTTCCTGCCACTAGGCCACCAGAGCTCCAAAAAAACTTTTTTTTTAAAAATGCAAGCTGCCAATGGTTATACACACTTTGATACCATTTGCAATATTAAGAAACATTCTTGCTGGTTTGCTTTATAGTTCCTTTTAATTTTTTTTTTTTTAAATTAAGGATTTTTACTCAAGATCTCTGGAGAAATAATGTAGCAGTTCCATTTGGTGTTAGTGTAGAATAAATATTTACAGTATTCTGTAGAACATCCTGTAGAATCCTATGATACTCTGTATAATTCTGTAGAATATTTTGTAAAATATCTTCCCTTTGAAGTTGTGTAGCACTTGTTGTTGTTCCTTTTGATCTTATATATAAATAATTCTTTAGACTAGCACAATTCTCATAGCAAATATTCTTTACTAGATTAGCTAACTTGTTTAAAGATGATTTCAGGAGATCATTTTAAAGCATGATTTGAAGATTTTTCTTAGAGCAAGAGATTTAGGACTTCCTCCAATGTCAAGGGATCCTGAAGAATTTAAATCATGTTCCACATTCTTTTTCTCCTTTCATCAAAATTCATCTATTGATTCTTTACTCAAGAACATTCAATAATGGAAGCAGGATCCTATCCAGTTCTTCTGGTCTCACGGTTAAGATAAACTGCAATGTATTTAACTAGTAAATCAAAATCCAATTCAAGGTCTTTTGTTATAAGGTGGGGAAGATATCCTATCATAAACTATAATGTCAAAACTTCATAAAATATATGCAGCAGTGAATCATTTTTTTTAAAAAAAGGGCTAACTGAGGAGGTAGAGAGCATGTGCAACAATGAATAAAAATCCAATTTTTCTGTAAATTTTCACTGAAATGACAACAAAAAAGAAAAAACTTCATAAAATACTGTTTTTCTTTTCTCAAAAAAAATTTCACATGTAAACAAACATTAAACACACAATCATCAACATTAAATAAACTTCTAAGACACTGTCTTATTTGCTTCTGATTTTAAAATATATATGTATGGACAGACCATACTCACATAAGCCCTGGTGGCACAGTGGTTAAATTTTCATCTGTTAACCAAAAGATTGGTAGTTTCAATTCATCAGCTGTTTGGTAGAAGAAAGATGTGGCAATCTACTTCCTTCTAAGATAGAGCCTGGGAAATTCTATAATTTTAGCACCCTATATATAGGATTGCTTGAGTTGAACTCTGCTATGAGTTTAACTCAACTTGAAGGCTACCTATATTTACATACATTCAATAAAAGCTCTTTCCTCATTTCCTAGAGATAACCACTATGTTAAGGCTGAGGTATATTTTTCACAAACAATATTAGTACTTTTATACGGATCTTTAAATAGCACTTTCTAAATTTATAGAAACAGCATTCTGAGATGGGTTAATGCTTACAGACAGATCTCTTAGACAGTCATTTAATTACTGTGTAATAATATTTCATTCTATAACTAAACCACAATTTGGTTCCCTTTCTGAAGGAACTTGAGTTATTTCCAGTTTTTTATAATTTAAAATAGTATCATAACAAACAATCTTGATAGGTTATCTTCTTGGGCACACATGGTAGATCTTCCCAGAGAATAATACCTAGAAGTACTCATCCTAAGTTAAAAGGCACGTATCTTCAGCTTTACCAACAATTATCAGGTTGTCCTCCTGAGTGATTTCAATTGGCCTGTCCAACAGCAATGTACAGACAAATCTTATTTTCAGCATTCTCAAAAAAAAATTCAAATTTTTTATAAGCCCACAAATATTACACTGTTGTACAAATGAGAATCTCCCTGATTGCTAATACCACTGCTGTTGTTGTTATGTACTGTTGAAACCAAGAGATAGATGACCTTCCAGAAGATTTTCAGAGGCTATAAAATCATAAAGAGATCCTTCATCTTTCTTTTACAATAAATAGTCCAAACTAGTTCTATAGTTTGTTGTTGTGTAGAATGAACTCACAGCTGACCCTCCAGCAGATTGCAAAGGAAGAGACTGCCCATCTTTCTTCCACTGAGCAGCTGATGGATCTGAACTACTTGCCTTTGAGTTGGCAAGTTACCAAGCCATGAAACCTCAGATTGCTAGTAACATAGGTCACTAAGCACCTCTTTTTTTGAATTGAGATTTTAATGAAAAATTATTGAGAACTTGGATTTCCAGTCACTGTTGCACATTTTTCTCTTTGAAAAGAAGAAAAAAAAAGACTCTTTCATTGTTATACAACCCCCTAGTCCACTTTACTATGCAGCTCTTACTCTCGACTCCTGTCATGCAAATATTACCTAATCATATAACACTTTTAAATAGTACTCTCCCTCATGTTTCAATAAAGTGAACATTATTTATCCCCTCTTTTATTAGTTCCCCCCAAATCCAATGTCAGTTCTGTTTTATAATAGTGGCAGTATGCAGAATTTGTCTTTTTGTGACGGAAATATTTCACTCAACATAATGTCCTCCAGGGTCACCCATTTTGTATATTTCATGTGTTCCTTGTTAGAATACTCCTGCATAGTATTCCATTGTGTAAATATACCACAGCTTCTCTATCCATTCGTTAGTTGATGGGCATTTGGGTTGTTTCTAATTCTTTGCTATTATAGAGAAAGCAGCAATAAACATAAGTGTGCATATATCTGCTTGGGTGGCAGTTCTTTAGGTTATATTCTTTAGGTTTCTTTAGGTTATATTCTCAGTAGTGGAAATGCTGGGTCAAATGGTATTTCTATTTCCAACCTTTTTGAGAAAGTGCCATACTGCCTTCCATAATGGTTGCAACATTTTACATTCCCACCAATAGTGAATAAGGGTTCCAGTTTCTCTACAACCTCACCAGCATTTGTTTGACTAAATACCTTTTCACACATAAAACTCAACTAAATTCATTGTTGTCAAATCAGAACTGACTCATAGATAACCCTCTAGTGGGTTTGCAGAGGCTGTAAATCACACAGAAGGAGACTGCTAATCCTCCTATGGAGCAGTTGGCAGATTTGAACCGAGTGCATTTGGGTTGGCAGCACAGCTCCTTACCACTAGGTCACTCCATAAATGCAAACCACCTGCCTTTAGATTGGCAGTGCAACTCCTTACCCAGTAGGCCACCAGAGCTCTCTTAGTTTATATATATATACATTAGAGAGAGAGAGAAAGTATGGGCAAGAGAGCGCGCGCGCGCGCACACACACACACACACACACACACACACACACACACACACACGAGGGGGGGAGCGAGGGAGAGAAAGAGCGAGAGAGCGCAGGAGAGCACCTAACCACTAAAAGACAGGGAAGGGCAGTCATTTCTTAAAACCAGCCAATTACTGCTAAACTAAAAAGCAAGTTTAGAGTTGACAGATGATCCAATTTTTCAAATGAAGCCACAAATTCAAGTTTGACATGCAATCTTTTAATTTTTAAATGCTTGCAACTCACTCAAAATTTTAGGAGTGGCGCCTAGTGGCAGGAAACTGCACTACAATCCCAGAGGTACAGGGTTCAAATCCACCAGATGCTCTGCTGACGGAGGAGGAACAATCGCCTCCCGTACCAGTCAGATCCAATTTGACGGTACACACAATCAATCAATCAATCAATAAAAGAAGGCAGCCAGCTGCTTTCTCAAAAAAAAAAAAATTAGGAGTGGCACCCACTTCCTAAATAATATGTGTCTGGAAACCCTATGAACTTTGATAAATGTCAATAGTTGTAGAGGGGATTCAAGCCTTTTGTTCATAGGGTCTCTATGAGTTGTGCTTAAATCGACGGCAATCAACAACAACAACAACAGTGTAAATAAAAAATACAGTGTAGACCAAGAAAAACATGCAAGTCCATCCAGAATATTTCAGGCTTTCTATACCTGAAGAGATTGTAGAATTAGTAAGGCTATCAAAGTAAGGAGGGAGCTCTAGTAGCCTAAAGTGTTTTCTGTATGAAAAGCTACATTGGAAGTACTCATTTTATGAATAACCAACACATCTTGAAACCTGATTAATTTTAAGCTAAAATTACATGATCTAAATTATAGACAGCTCTGATGAACATAGTGATTTGTGCTGCTGATCTAAGGATCATGTTTCTCTGGTAGCTTGAATATACCAGCAGCTCTGAGGCTGAACGATGGGCAATCTCTTCTTGTGCAACTTACACTCTTAGAAACCCTAAGGAGGGTCGGCTATGAGTCAGTTCCAATGGCAGTAAGTTCGAGTTTTTTAACTTTGATGCAATTAAGCATATAACATAGGGAGCTCTGGCAAAGGAGTTGCATACTGTCAACCCAAAGAAGGGTTGTCTGAATCCACCAGGTACTCCACAACAGAAAGGTGGGCATTCTCCTCCTGTATGATTTTATGGCCTTTAAAATTCCACTGGCGGGTCAGCTACTAGTCAGTTCTGACTCAACAGCAATAAGTTAAGAGTTTTGAAGCACGCAGCAGACTTTTCAAAACATAAAAAGTTTGTTCATTTGAAAAAAAATTCCTTCTCACAAATCTTGTTTTAAAACAAAAATGTAATGAACAAATCCCCCCCCCCATGGCAATATGCTTCACCGTGTATAATTCACTAGAACAGATCCATAGAGCATTAAACCCTTTACATCCCAACTTAACAATTAATAGGTCTAACCAAAAAAGAATATTCGACTACTCATAAATTGACTATTTGTTGTGTACTGTCAAGTTGGAACCAATTCACAGTAGACCGTTCAGTAGGTTTTCAGACTTAATAAATCACAAGGAACAAGGTTACCCATCTTTCTCCCATGGAGCAGCTGGCAGATATGAACCCAGTGCCTTTGGGCTGCCAGCAAAGCTTCCTACCACTAGGCCACTTGAGCTCCACAAATTTACTTGAAAACTGTAAAAATCAGAAACATGGAAAAATGAAGCACTAATGCAAACATGTCCAGAGTTAAATGAGTAAAGATTCTTTAGCATTTGAAGGTGGTTTTGGTAAGTGGTCTTAAATCTTATCTAGACAATTTCATCCATCAACATCTTCCCTACTAGCATATAAGCAGTTTACCTACCAACGAGAAGTACCTATAAAACACAACCTATGCTAAAAAATCACACTCAGCACACTATTGCAACCATTCTGAAGGAAAATGTGTGTATTCTGGAAAAGCGCAGTCCACAACATTACAAGTGCATTCCCATGTCTCTTGAATTTAGAGAAAACCCATCTGTTTATTCTAATGAATTAAGCTACTTGTTTAACAGCTATTTTTCCCCTTTTCTTTTAGGAGAGAAGAACAAAAAGAACATAAATACTTATCCTAAAAACAGAAAGCCACTAAATTTGTAAAAATCAGGATGTTCTGTCCCATATTAGAGATGAATTTATTTTAAAAATTAACTAAAAATGGAATAACCATGAAAAGTACTTATTTTATACTTGGTCTCCTACACACATTAATCATCTAATAGATGTGATTGTTGACACACATGCAGACCAAAATTAAATAAATGTGCTCTAACCATAATGAAGGGGGACTCTGGAGGTATAGAGCTAGAGAACTGCACTGCTGATCCAAAGGCCAAAAGTCTCCTGAGGTTCATCACCAACCACTCCAAGGGAAAAGATGGGCAATCTCCTTCCATTATCAGTAACAGCCTAGGATAGCCCATGGAGTGTTGCTGTGAGTCAGATCCAACTGGATGAATCACAATATTACTACTCTGAATACTAGCTACTGTATTTTCCCATAAGACACACCTATGCAAGTAATACATAGCTCAGATAAGGAATTAACACACAAGGAGGTTGCACTGTTTGTATAAAGACAGGGCAATTAACATTCACTTAGCAATTTATATCAGAATGATTAAGATTTAAGAACTTTGGTTCTATTTATTATATAGTACTTCCAATATCAGTATATATATGAACTGCTCAAGGAAGGTAATTTAAAATATTCATGAGGACATAAGCATAAATGAGGATTACAATACACCATGACATTGCTCTTTTTCATGCTTACCATACAATAGCACTGTCCTGATGATGCAGTATGTCATCACTCACACATATTAACATCACTGAGTGGCTATTACCAGTATGCTACAGTTTCAAAACTAGGTAACAATTCAAAGGAATTTCAGCAATAAGATCTTCCATTTCCAAGCTTAAATAGAGATAAAATGTTAAAGCTGGCATACAAATTATGTTGCTAACATCCTCATTTTTAACTTTTCCATTTGATGCTATTTAAAAAATGCAGTATTAGTATCCTTTCTTTGTTTCAAATCCAGGGTTGACTTCTAGGACTCTTCTGACTGCATGTCAACTAAACACTAACTCTGCTAAAGAGGTAGCTTGAATGGAAGTTTCCTATGAGGTAGAGAGACAGCAACCCAAGAGAATTCAGGGTTTTTTCCTGAATGAATTACCATAATAACTTGGGAATATACCTTAAATTTACTATATTAAGGAGAAAGAGGGGGTTATTGGTTTGCTTCATCCCCTCCCATCTTGGCATAGTCCTGAAATTTCAGTAAAAGGAAATCTCCAGTGTGACAATTCCAAGTATCAGTCAGTCTAAAGCCTGAGTCACTTTGTCTAGCAGGATATTTCACCATTAAAATTTTATAATAATCATCTTGGTGGAATGGTGTTAGAAGTTCTAAAGAAGGAGGAAAATAATTAGTAAGCTCAAACTGAGTCAAATTTAATAATACAGAGAGACTGAAAAGAGAGAAAGCTGTGAAATTTTAAGCACAAAGAATAATGGTAATTATTGTTCATGGCTGTTTCATATGTAATAGGCATTTTTTTTAAAAAAATGAAATCATATGCACCTGCCCTGAGACAGAAACTACTTCTTGGGATGGAGATGGAAATGGGTGTTAGTACTATCTGGGACATTTCTTTTCCAGCCAACCAAAATGCATGGTCTAAAGTAAAGGTGGTAAAACACTAATCAGAGTGATAGGTTTGCCTTTATTTCAAATATATTTCCAGCTTTAATTTTTTTTTTAAAAAAAAAAAAAGGTTACAAGTGATCAAATAAACTAAGAACCACATATATATACCTGTATGGTGTTCACAGTAAAATCTCTAAGAGATGGAGATCTAATCTCAGTGTAACAACAAAACAGGTATTAGAAGACCCAGTCCTTTATCACTACCTCACACCCCAAACAAAGTAAGATTTACTTTACAACAAGAACAAGCTCATTTATGTAACAAAGTTCAGAGAAGCTTCATAGATAATTTACAACTCAAGACCACATTTATCTAGGTTGCATTAAACAATATCAATTATGCAGAACCAGGAAGTGAGTTTAAGAGGGGGAGAGAGACTATATGAAAAGCCAGAATAGATGATAGAAAGTCTATACAAACAAAGCTAAATATCCTTCACTCAAGAGAATCCAGTAAATATTCACTCAGAAATAATTCTTAAGCTCAAATAGGAATATTTATCTAGTTACTCAGACTTCTTCAGGTCAAGCTCAGTAAAATAGAAAAGGGAAGAAATTGCACAACAAGCAGTAACAAGGAACAAGAAGTAATAACCTGAGTAAGAGAAAAGAAAAAACTTCAAAGAACAGACAGGAGACTAAAAAATTACGGTACATAGTTTTGAGTAGCCTCTATGGCTATAATAAGTATTTTAGCGTCAATGACAGATATTCAGAATGATGTATAGGATTAGGAAAAACAAAGACAAAAAATAACCTAGATTATAAAGAGGAACTAAATAATGTTTTAAAAGACACTACATTTTAGGAATACTTTCATGCAAATCAGTAAATATTTTTCAAAGCCTAAGTGCCTCAAAGGGTGTGCTTCAGTTATTTGGAAAATTCAATGTTGAATTCATTGCCAGAGGATGCGGGATAAAGCATAATATATACAATAGTTTGTTATAATTAGGAGTTTACCCCTAGACATGTTTCTAAAACCAGGATAGACAATCTGAACAAATTTACTTCTTGACCACAATCTTTCAAATTTAGATAAAATTTTATGACCAAAGCGCAACTGTGTAAGAATTTTACCATTTTTTCTAACATAATTAAAAAAAAATGATCAAGATTATTGGACTAAAAATATGCAAAGAGCATTCACAATAACATCTACTTTGGTGCCAAGCTTTTGGTCTGCCAAACAAACTACTGTATCTGTAACTATCCTCTTAGTGCCAATTTAGTCATCACCAACTCAAATATTCTGTTGGCAGAAACTGGGGATTGGCTAGCATAACAATTTCTGGTCTTGAAACTGAAGTTCATTTTTCTGGCACAAGAAAAAAATTTCCTACAGAAAAAGTCCAACACTTGTACCAATCACTACAGAGTCAAAGTCAGAAATGGTAGCCACATACCTTCCAACTTGAAATTCTTCAGAAATTGAGGGAGCCAAAATTTAAAATATCTACAAAACTTCTTTGCTGTCAAATAATCAATTAAAAGGGAATGGGGGAGGGAGCCATTTTTCCAGGCCTATAGTAACATTTTTAAACTTGATAAAAGATATCAAAGATGTGGTTACCACTAGTAGGAATCAATTCATCAGCAACTGGTATAAAATTTATTTGAAAGACAATTGATTTTTAAATCTCTGCACACTGACTAATTTCTTCATGATCCCTAGGAGTCCACACCCCAGGCCAGGTTAAAAATCCACTAAGTCTCTAATATGTAACCTGTACAAATACTCTGGGTTTATCATAAAATTTTGCAACTAAGGCAATCCAGCAACTTACTACATACTTGTTGTAATATGACTCCAACTATTAAGAACTTATAAAGAACAGTTATAAATCTAGGTTTCTAGAAATAGTATATTTACATTTCCACAGTATCACTTAGTGTCACATTTTAAATGTACTGCTCTAACCTATGTATCTTAAAAACATTAAAGTTGCTTTAGACTACTTATTAACAAACTTTGTAATATTTCCAAAGGGTTTAATTAAAAAGTTCCATCCTTTAATAAAGCCTGTTAAAACTCAGTATCTGCCTTTTTAAATTTGTGCTGTCATATAGCAAGAAAAGAATTTCTGAAAAGAAATGCTTTGAAACATTGTTATGAAAAAGATTAATTTATCTCTTTGTATCAAATTAACAAATCCATGCTAATTTGCAATAAATTACTAGATGTTCCTTCAACAGCCTAAACCACACTCTTCCACAGAGTTATCCTTTTGGAAAAGTAAGTTTAAAAGAGGAAGCAGCAGCATCTCACTATCTGTTGTTCTAATCTAACACTTAAATAAAACTGTCAGCTTCTTAAGGGATAATCATTATTGATGTCTTAAATACTTTTTTCTAAATATTTTCTAAATGTGTGTCTCAAAATTATAAAATCATTATGCCACCCAAGAAGGTTATTTAAAAAAAAAAAAGTTAATCTTTTCACATAATGCAAACTTATTCACTGCCAGGTCCTTCTTCCTGCAGGTTTGCCAAGTCACAAGACACACTTCTGTTTACAATCCCTCCCATCTACCCTCTGCCAATATATATAAAACACTCCAGTCACTTGGCTCAAACCATAGATTCCCAAGCAACCCTCTTAAGTCTTAACTTGGGCTCAAAATGCATTCATTCTGATTCATATTCTTAATGGAAAAATTTTAAATCATCTGACTTTCACAGGGATCCTTTGCCTTCTGATGCAGCTAAATCAAAGAGGTCTCATACTCACACCAGAGCCTCATATCTTACAGTATTCCTTTAAATTCTATAGCTTTAGACCTATTTTCAAACTGTGTATCATATCCCCTTGCCTTTCAAAGCCGATTTTCAATTCATTCAAGCAATAGTCTACATTTCTTTTCTCTTCCTGCCACAAAAACCCTGTTCTTCCCGGTTGAGGCCTACTAACTTTTACTCCTTGACTGTAGTAGAAAAAGAAATGAAATCTATTCACCGTCAATATTTTTAAAGAGAGCTACTAAATGGCCCCCATTTGCCATTAAACATTTGATATAACACAGTATCATAAATATCTATTGTTCAGGACCTCTGTTGAAGACACCCCTCCAGGGGAGGGGTGTCAATGGTCCTCCCAATCAAACAATAGTTCAAATAATGCTACAGGCCGGATGATTCACCAAAAACTGCAATGAAGAGTAATGGAATATTTTCAACAATAGTATGCTAAAACTGACAGCTTCTTTCAGAAGAGGGTACTGCTAAGCAATCATCACTGACGCGACAAATCCACCTGCTTCAAGGCCCGCAAAGCAACGGGGACAGAAGAAAAGCGAAGATGGGGTCCTCTTCTCTAGAGGTTAGGAGAACAAAGTCACTGCTGCACTGTCACTTGCGGGGAAAGGGGGAGGGGGCGGATCATGCTGGAAACCCAGCCCCTAGGATGGAGCAGGCGGGGAGAACTCGGCAAGGCTGCCTGGGATTAACATTCTCCTTCTCCCCTCTTCCCCCCCTTCTAGAAGCTCCCATTCTAGCTACAGCTTGGCGGCTGGAGTCTCCGATGACCGCCCCTTCCCATCCAACCCCCTTGGTGTGTAGAGAGAACCTGAGAAAAGAACCGAGTCAGGAGGATGAGACAGAGCGTGGATTCCGATGACCCCCTCCGACCTCCCCCAACACCCTCAGGCTCCCCCAGAACACTGCCCAGCCCGGAAGGGCCAGGGTGGAAGCCCCGCACAGGTGTGCGCGCCCCACCAGGCCCGGCCCGCCAGC
>NW_006399827.1:11918058-11927068 GCF_000299155.1 Elephantulus edwardii
CGGCCCGCAGCGCTGGAGGGCTTCGCGTTGCGGGCGGGAGCTGGTGTCGGAGGCGGCGGCTCACTGGGCTGCACCTGTCGGTGCAGAGTGGGGGCGGCCTACGAGCTGGAAAAAGTCCAGAAAATTCTGAAAAGCAAAGGCAAGGAAACTTTGGATGTTTTTTGAAATTGAAGGGAGAGCTGTACAGATAGTCGGTCAGTCAGTATGGTCAGGGTAAAATACAAAACTACACCCTAAACTTGAGGCTCTTTGGCTGCAGTTATTCCTGTTTCAAGTATCAGTGTCAAAAAAGCTTTAGTAATCCAGGCTATTTAAGACAATTGAACCCTTTGAAGGAGTAATTTCAAAGGTGGGAGCCATTTCTGTTCCTGTGATTAAATATTTCAGATAAGGCGTTTCAACCTTTTCCAGGTTTTATATATCTTTTTTTCCTAAGAGATTTCTAACTAATTGTGGATTGACTGATAGTTCAATGTGACTCCTTCAGGTCTACAGCAGTCTCACAAATTATGGTGCACATACATTTTTCAATGTTAAAGGCAAAGAGATTTACTCAGAGTTCCCATATTTCCTTTATAGAAACTTCTCAGTCTGAACCTCTTTGTTAATAGAACTTAATGCAGGCCAGTGTCACCAGTAGAAATAGGAACCCAAACCTACAATCAGTGAGTAGAATCCAACTCCTAGCTACCCTATGAGACACAGAACTTTACGGAATCAGACGGCCAGATCGGAACCACTGACATTTCCGTTATCAGCTGAGCACTTAACCAGTGGCACCACCAGGGCACTCTAATGGGAGCCACTAAATAGTATTAAATCTTCTGCTAACTACAGTTTTTAAAAGTAGAAAACAGGTGAAATTTACTTTAATAATATATCAGAAAAGGTTATTAATACAATTATATCCTTTTTCCATGGCATAATGGTTACCCATGGTGGACAGTGTTTGGTGGAGCTCCCAGATTAACACATGTTTCGAAGCAGGCATGGCATTTACTTCCTAAACAACATGCCTCTGGAAACACTGTGAACTTTGAGAAACAATAGTTATAGAAAGGTCTCTATGAGTTGTGCTCGACTCAATGGCAATCAACTACAACAGCATCCTTTCACCATACTTATACTATCTGTATCTTGAGCAAATAATCCAAGAAGCTGAATAGTATGAAGAAGAATAAAGCTTCAGAATTGCAGATTCTTTAACAACCTATGTCACACAGATGACACAACCTTGATTGCTGAAAGGAAAAAGGACTTGAAGAACGTACTGAAGAAGACCAAAGATTGCAATTCACCATAAACAAAAATCATCACAGCTGGCTCATTAAGAAACATCATCATCTTCAAGGATATGAACATGTATGGCCAAGCACAATCAATAAGAGTGCATCTAAATTCCAAAATCAATCTCCATAATAGTCTATGTGTTTCCTACTGCCAAAGGGGCCCTTTAGAGTAGTGAGAGAAGATCTTCACCCTGAAACCCACAGCGTCCCTTTTCAGCAGGAAGTAGCTAAGAGAATACGCCATCCCCTTTCCCTTATGACTCAGGGTGAAGTCTCTCTCAGGGAGGAGTGATAGGGAATGGCAAAGGACACACTGACAAAGAAGATTAATCAAAACTGGCTTTGACAAGCACTGTGGCATTTGGACAAGAACAAACTGGGAGGAGGGTAGAGAGAATGGTGCAGCGGTGAATGAATGGAAACCCAAAATCTCTGTAAATGTTTATGAAAATTAATAAAATATAATTATAGAGAAAAAAAAGAAACAGCATTAAACTTATAAGCAGGAGAGAATAAAATAGATGAATGGGACTTTCTAAGAATCAAATCCCTATGTACATCAAAACTCCTACAGGGTAAGCAGATAACCCACAGACTGGGAAAAAATATTTGGCAACGCCATATCTGATAAGGGACTTACATCAAAAATTTATAGAATACTCCAACAACTCAACAAGAAAAAAGGTAAACAACCCAGTCGCAAAATGGGTACAGGATATGAATAAACCACCAAAGAAGACATTCATATGGCCAACACACACATGAAGGAATGTTCAAAATCCCTAGCTAGCAAAGAGAAACAAATCAAAACAACTATGAGATATCAAAGTTCAACAGGTCAACAACAAATGCTGGCAAAGTTGTGGAGAGATTGGAACTCTTATTCACTGCTAGTGAGAATGTAGAAGGATACAGCCACTATGAAAGGCAGTCTGGTGCATTCTAAAAAAGTTGGAAACAGACGTACGATTTGACTGAGCGATTCCAATACTGAGAATATACCCTAAAGAAATCAGAGCCATGACTCAAACAGATGTATGCACATCCATATTTATTGCTGCATTTTTCAGAGTAGCAAAGAGATGGAAGCAACCCATGCACCATCAATAAATGAATGGATAGGAAAACTATGCTACATTCACACAGTGGAATATTATGCAGTACTGAAGAACAACTCATAAAACATTGCACAGTGTGGGTGACCATGGAGGACATTATGCTGAGTAAAATATCTCAGTCACAAAATGATAAATACTTCACAATACCACTGTTATAAAATAGGACAAGCATGGGGGAGTTGGGGAGAGAATGGGAAAAGAGTGGATAGATAAGGAACACTACAGAAGATCAGATGAGATGAAAAACTATCCAAAAAGAATATATAATTAGGCATTATATGTATGACAACAATCTGGAACAATGGGTACATTGCAGAGAGGACTGGAGAAGGGGGGTGAGGGGAAGAAAAGGTACAACCATGGGAAAAAATGAAAACATTACCTTCCCCCTCCTTTTTCTGGCCTCTTTATTGCCACCAAGTCTGTATATTCTTTTTTCTTTATTGAGATTTTAATTAAAGTTTATAGAGAACTTGGATTTCCATTCATTCATTGTTGCACATTTTCCTCCCTGCCCAACCCCAGTTCACTTTTTTCTTTGGAAAAAAAATTCTTTCATTGTTATACAGACCCTCCCAAGAAACACATTTCTTATGTTTTAAAAAAAGAAAGAAACATCATGATAAACAGAAAAGATTGAAATTGTGAAGGATTTCATTTTACTTGGACCCACAATCAACACCCACAGAAACAGCAGTCAAGAATCAAATGATGTATTATTGCATTAAGGGTATTTGCTACTGAAGACCTCTTTTTTGTTAAAAAGTAAATGTGTCATTCTGAGAACTAAGGTGTGCCTATCTCAAGCCATAATATTTTCAGACATCTCATCTGCATGTGGAAGCTGAACAATTGATTAAAGATTTCAAAAAGAAATTAGGCTTTTGAATTCTCTCTTTAGGAAAGGGTATTGAAGACACCATATACTGCCAGGGAAACAAATCTGTCTTGGAAGGGAGACTGGCAAGACTTCATCCCATGCATTTAGAGCATAATTTCAGGAGGGTACAGTTCCGGGAGGACATGGGACTTAGATGTGGTAAATGTGTTAGTGAATAAGAGGAACACTTTCAACAAGATGAAATCACACAATGGCTGTAGCGATGTGCTCAGTCATGGCAGTGATTCTGAGGATGGCTTAGGACCTGGCAGGGTTTGATTCTATTGCCCATGGGGTCACTGTGAGTCAGAATTGACTTCATGGTACCTACCAGCAGCAATAATATATCTTCTTTAACCCAACATATTCAAAATGTCATTTCAACATGTAATCAATATTAAAATAGTAATGAGGTATTTTACTTTTTTTAATATATAATAGTCTTCAAACTCTGGCATATGTTTTACAAGCCCACTACTGCTGAGTTTGTTTGAACGCATAGTGACCAATTAGGTTTCCAGTTGGCAGGACAACACATTACATGCTTTACCACCAGAGCCCCTTAAAGCCTGGTGTCTCAATTTGGACTAGTCACATCTCAGGTAGCCACATGTGCCTAGTAGCTGCTGCATTGAGTGGCATAGTCTTGGACACTGGGCCTAGCCCCTATATCTTCCTATGAATTCCATATACCTTTTAGAAGGACAGATTGAAAAGCCACCAAAGTTGTGAGGCAGAGACTTTTGTCACATGGATATATTTTTGTGACCATTTCTTGAGTAATAAAAACTAACATCAAATGCTTACTAAGCATTACTACTTGCTTAGTCCTCTCAATTCTGTGAAATAGACACCATTATCCCCACTTTAGGATGAGATGGAGGAAAGATGGGCAATCTCCTCCCGTTCAGTTTATAGCCTTAGAAAACCTGCTGAAGAAGGGTCAACCGTGAGTCCAATTGCAACTTGATGGCAATGAGTGTTTCGAGAACCTGCTTACATCTGACCCAGACTGCTTGCTCGTTCTCTCTTCTCTACCATTGCTCAAGCTGTTCTGTGTTGCTAAATGAACTCAACCTTCTGAGCACACCCATGCCCTTCCCTTCCGTCAGAAGCTCACCTTTTCCAGAAAGTCCTCACTGACTAGCTCCACCCAACTCTGCCCCTTTCCCAGCTCACAGGTACTTGACTTTCCCTGATTTGTTTATACAGTACTTGTTCCATTGTTCTGTAATTGTGTTTTTAATTTGTTTTATATGTGTATCTCTGCAAGACTACTGCTAACAAGAACTTCTTGTAGTTCTTGTAACACTCAGTACTGGGCTCTATACTTCAGTTGTTATTACCTTGACTAACAGACTAACCAATAATAGCATTTCATGCAGTCTGTAGCTTTGCCTTTACATAGATGTGTGCTGCGCAGAGAAACTGTGTGAACCTAAAACTAGAGGTAACCTTTAAAATTACAGAAAAGTATTTTTATAAAATAGGATCATGGCAGCAGCAATTATGAACCCGCTTTGGGACAGGAGTAGGCTTTACTTGTTCACTTTCATAGTCCCATGACCAGGAAGTTCCAGTGCAGCAAATCAAGAATAAGCCCAGATCTAGTATGGGGTGGGAGGTTAGAAAGTAACAAATAGTACCTTTAAGACTGGATAATAAGCATAACATGTGCTCCAGGCAGTCCTCTTTGGAGTAACTGAAATTAACTCAAGGGCCTTTGGAAACTAATTTCCCCCTGTGATATTAACTGAGGAGCAATGATGTCAGTTTGAGGACTAAGGTGTGTCTGATTTTTTCCCCCCCATTCACTTGCTACACATCTGAGAGCTGGACAATGAATAAGGATGACAGAAGAAGAATATATGCCTTTGAACTGTAGTGTTGGAGAAGAGTACTGATTATCCTATAGATTTCCAAAAGAACAGATGTGTTTCGCAGAAGGTGCAGCCAGAGTTCTCCTTGGAGGCAGATGATAAAGCTTCATTTCACATACTTGGGCGTGTTGCCTGCTGTTTTGTTAGGTGCCATCGAATTGAGTACAACTCATAGAGACCCCATGAACAAAAGATATGAGCCCTGTTCTATCCTGCATGCCATCCTCATACTTCCTGACTTACAAGAGCCCACTGTGGCAGTCACCCTGTCAATCCACCTGGATGAAGTTCTTCCTTCCCTTTGTCAACACTCCATCCTCCATGTCCCTCTCCTAGGAATAGCCCCTCCTAGCAACATGCCCAAAGTCTATGAGGCAAAGCCTCATCATTCTTACATCCAAAGAGCACTCCGGTTGCACCCTCTCCAAGACACATCTCTTCATTCTCTTGGCCATCTGAGGGATGTTCAGTGCTTTTCATCAACACCACAGCTCAAAGGCATCAAATTCTTTTTCTGTCATCCTTATTCATTGTCCAGCTCTCAGATGCATAGCAAGAGATCTGAAAGACTATGGTCTGAATCAGACGCACTTTAGTCATTATACTGACATCATTACTCCTCAATAATTTGAAGAGGTCCCTAACTGTAGATTTTCCCAGTGAAATGCATCCACTTATTTCCTGACTGCTGGCACCAAGGGTGTTAATTGTGGATCCAAGTAAGAAGAAGCTGTTGACAGTTTCAATCTCCTCTCCATCCATCATGGTGTTGCCTATATGTCCAGTGGTAAGAATCTTTGTTTTCTTGACATTGAGCTTCAATCCATATTGAAGGCTGTAATCCTTGTTGCTAGGAAAGGCTATTTCTTGGAGAAGGACATAATACTTGGAAACGTGAAGGGACAGTAAAGGAAAGGAAGACTGTACACCAGGTGGATTGACACAGTGACTACAGCAATGGACTTGAGTGTGTTAGAGATTGTGAGGATGACAAAAATAGAACAGGCTTCAGATGTGTTGTTCATAGGGACACTATGAATCATACTTAACTCAATGGCACCTAACAACAAACAACAACATGATGTTAATGTTGTTGTTTGTTGTTGTGTGCTGTTGAGTCAAAAGCGACTCATAGCTGACCATCCAGTGGGTTTTTGGAGGCAGTAAATCACATGGAAGGAGATTTACTGCTTTCTCCTGCCAAGCAGCTGGTGGATTCAGACTATGTGCCTTCAAGATTGCAGTACAGTTTCTACCACGAGGCCACCAGAGCCCCCTAGGATGTTAATGTTGTTATTGTGTACCATAGGAACCAAGCCACAGCTGACCTTCCAGCAGGTTTTCAGAGCCAGTAAATCTCATGACAGAGGGGAGCTCTGGTGGCCTAGTGGCAAGAAGCTACACTGCAATCCCAGAGGCGCACAGTTCAAATCCACCAGATGCTGTGCCAGGGAAGGAGGGACAATCTCCTCCTGTACCAGTCAGATCCGACTTGATGGTACACACACACACACACAAATAATTAAAAAATAAAAAATTTAAAAAAAAAAAAAGAAAAAAATCTCATGAGAGGAGATTTCTCTAAGAGGAGCTGGTGGATTCAAACTGTGTGCCTTTGGGATTGCAGCACAACTTCTTACCTCAGAGCTCTTGATGTTAATGTTTTTGTTGTTGTTGTTGTTATGTGCAATCCAATCAACTATGACTCATAGTGACCCTATGAACAATGGCTCTGAACTTTACCCTATCTTGAGCAAAATTCATTATCTCTGACACACCTAACCCTATTTCCATAGACAATGAGTTAATCCACTTCATCCAACATTGTCTTCTTCTGTACTGACTCTCTACCCTTCTAAGCATGATGTCCTTCTCCTAGGAATATGCCCAAAGTATATGAGACCGAATTTCAGAATCCTTACCTCCAAGAAGCAACTTGGTTACATCTTCTCCAGGATAGAATTATTTGTTCTCTTTTCAGTCCATTGTATGTTCAATATTCCTTTCCAACACCACAACTCAAAGGCATCAATTTTTCTCCTGTCATCCTTATTCATTGTCTAGCTCTCAGATGCATAGCAAGCAATTGAGAAGACCACGGCCTGATGTTGATAGGAATGGAGACATCAGAAATGTCTCAAGGTCACTAGGCCTACTTCTTACAGATTTCTAGTTTTCTCTGTTTACTGAAGTCCTTGAAAATCTGCAAGTGAAAAACTTACACTGCACATCTGAGTACTTCAAGAAAAAAAGTTTTAAAAGAAATAAACTTTTAAAAAAACAAAACAGAACAAAAAATAAAGTACCTAACAGAATAACTCTGGTCATAGGCATAGATCTTCAGGTTTTGAATTAATCTGAGGATTTTAAATAGTTCCAGTCTCATCAATGACTTTCTCTATTACTCAGAACAATTTTTGTAATTCCTCTGCCTCAGTTCTCCCATCAGTAAATGTGTATATAATAATGCATACTTTTGTTTACTTGTAGTTTGGAATATCTAAAAAATTTAACATTTTATTTCTTTTTTTAAAAAAATCTTTAGGGAGCTCTTGTGGCCTAGTGGCAAGAAGCTGCACTGCAATCCCAGAGGTACACAGTTTGAATCCCCTACATACTCTGCTGGAAAAGGAGGGGCAATCTCCTCCTATACCAGTCAGATCTGATTTGACAGTACACACACACAAAATAATAAAATAAAATTTAAAAATCTTTAATTTACTACTAGATTTTTAAATTTAATTTTTTAGTAAAATTTGAATTGTAACTTTAACAAGTTTATAGAAAAGTTAGATTTTCATTCATTCAATATTGCACATTTTACCCCCCTCTCCCTCCATCCCTCCCTCCCTCAGTTCATTTTTTAAAACAAAAATATTTATTCATTATTGCACAATTACCTCCCTCCCCACCCTCCAGTCCTCTTTGCAGTGATGCCCTCTTATTCTGGGCTGTTGTTGTATGTATGATGCCTAATTACATATTCCTTTTAAACAATTCTTCCCTTCATCTGTTCCAATGTAAAGCTCGTTATTCTCCTCCCAACCTCACATGTCAGACCTGCTTTATAGCAGGAGTGCCATGCAGTATCTGTCCTTTTGTGACTGAGATATTTCACTCAGCATGATGTCCTCCACGGTCCCCCATTTTGTGTAATGATTTACTAGTTCATGGTTTTTCAGTGCTGCATAGTATTCCATTATGTTAATATACCACCATTTTACTATCCATTCATTTGTTAATAGGCATTTGGACTGCTTCCATTTCTTTGCTATTGTAAATAACACAGCAATAAACAGGTGTGCATATATCTATTTGGTGACAGTTCTGGTTTCTTTAGGGTATATTCACAGTAGTCGTATTGCTGGGCCAAAAGGTATTTCTATTTCAAACTTTTTTGAGAAAGTGCCAAACCTCTTTCAAAACCACAGCAACGAATAAGTGTTCTAATCTCTCCACAACCTCACCAGCATTTATTGTTTGCTGCTCCATTGAACTTTGATATTTTTACTGGGGTGAGATGATATCTCATAGCTGTTGGTTGTTTTGATTGGGTTTTTTTCTTTCTTTCTTTCTTTTTCTTGTTTTGTAAAGGTGAATCGGATCCGACTGGCACAGGAGATTGCCCCACCAGCGGTGCATCTGGTGGATTCGAACCTTTAGGATTGCAGTGCAGCTTCTTGCCACTAGACCACCAGAGAGCTCTCTCACAGTTGTTTTTATTTGCATCTTTCTGACAGCTAGGGATTTTGAACATTTTTCCATGTGTTTGCCATCTGAATGTCTTCTTTGGTGAAGTGTCTGTTCATATCTTGTGCCCATTTTGCAATTGGATTCTTTGCC
>NW_006399827.1:11930319-11930844 GCF_000299155.1 Elephantulus edwardii
TGGTGATGAAGGAAGAAGTTCAAGATGCTTTGAAGGAAATAGCAAAAAATAAGGTCCCAGGAATAGATGGTATACCAACTGACATATTTCAGCTAGCAGACGCTGCCCTGGATGTTCTCACCAAGTTGTGCCAAGAAATCTGGAGAACAACCACTTGGCCAACTGACTGGAAGAGATCTATATTTGTCCCCATTGCAAAGAAGGGTGACCCAACAGAGTGGAAACTATAGAACAATATCATTGATATCACACACAAGCAAGATTCTACTGAAGATTATCCAAAAACTTCTGGAACAGCACATCAGCAGAGAACTGCCTGAAGTACAGGCTGGGTTTAGAAGGGGTCGTGGTACTAGGGATATTGTAGCTGATGTTAGATGGATCTTAGCTCAAAGCAGGGAATACCAGAAGAATGCCTATCTGTGTTTCATTGATTATGCAAAGGTGTTTGACTGTGGGGATCATAACAAACTGTGGCTGACTCTGAGAAGAATGGGAATCCCAGAACACTTGATCGTTCTAATG
>NW_006399827.1:11930944-11942078 GCF_000299155.1 Elephantulus edwardii
TTTATTTATTTAATAAATTTTAGATATGAATCCCTTATCAGGTATGTTATTACCAAATATTTTTTCCCAGTCTGTGAGTTTTCTACTTATCATGTTGGAGAAGTTTTTTTTATATGCATAGGGGTTGGATTCTTAGAAGGTCTCGTTTGTCTATTTTGCAGTCTCCTGGTCGTAGGGTTTTCTTTTTCTTTCTTTCTTTCTTTTTTTTTTTTTTTAGGGTTTTCATTATGCTTGTAAGACTGTTCATACAGTGGAGTGGGGCTTCTGGAGTTCTTCCAAGCTTTTCTCAAATGAAATTTATAGTCTTTTGTTTTATTCCTAGGTCTTTGATTCACCTTGAGTTGGTCTTGTACTTGGTATGAGGTGTGGGTCTTGCTTGAGTTTTCTACAGATAGTTTTCCAATATGCCAGCACCATTTGTTTAAAAAGCTGTTGTTTCCCCACTTAACTGATTTCATATCTTTGTCAAAAATCAGTTGAATGTAAGTAGATGAGCCAGTTTCTGGGTTCTTAATTCTATTCCATTGATCTATTTGTCTGTTACTGTACCAATACTATGCTGTCTTGACCACTACTACAGTATAATATGATTTGAAATCAGAGACTGTGATGCCTCATCCATTGTTTCTCATTTTCAGAAGTAAAAATTTAGTATTTTCTTAATGTCAGTATTCTTGTTGTGGTGGGTTAGGTTGGAAGTAAAGGTCATATATTATAAGTTCAAGTCACTAAGAGAGGTTTTAAAGCAAAGAGAATAGAAAGTTAGGTTAAGGATCCAAATACTCAGACTACACAGAAAGAAATCCTAACCGTGGAACATTAAAAGGAGAAGATAAAATGAAGAGTTTGACCATTAAAAGATATCTCTCTTTTTAGATTAAAAACAAAGCATTACTGTCAATATTTGACCTCTTCATGTAGAAATAAAACAGAAGAACAATCCAGAAGAAGGTGAACCCATGATATCCCAGCTTTACTTTTCTCTGTAATTTAAAATGGCTGTTGGAAATGTTATAAAATAGAATGGTATATTCTTCATTAAGGAGAAGTAGGCTAATGCCATCTGCTTTAAAATGTTTACTACACTGACAGTTAAGAATTGTAAATGATAAAATATATATGATGTATGTTGTTGTTGTGTGTCATTATGTAGGAGCAAACTCATAACTGACCCTCCCGTAAGTTTTCAGAGGCAATAAATCACGTGGGAAGACATTCCCCATCTGTCTCTCTCTAGAAGCAACTAGTGGGTTGAAATTGTACACCTTTGAGTTGCCAGTGCAACTCCTTACCCTAAGCCACCAGAGGTCCCTCCTATGATATTGTTATTTTTGTGGTTAGGTGCCATACAACTGTTGTTCGGTGACGTGTACAACCCATAGCAACCCTATGAACAACAAATCTGAATCTTATTCTATTCTGTCCATACTCATCATCTCTCATACATTTGACCCCAATGCTGTAGTTGCCTTGCCAATTCATCTCGGTGAGGGCCTTCTTCTCCTTTGCTGACCCTCCACCCTTCCAACCATAATATTTTTTTTCCAAGGAATAGCCTCTCTTAGCAACATGTCCAGAGTATGAGAGATGAAGCTGTGTCATCTTTGCCTCCAAAGACCACTCTGGCAGCACTTTCCAAGGCATACTTGTTTGTTCTTTTGGCAATCCATGGGGCATTCAGTACTCTTCTACAACACCACAACCCAAAGGCATCAATTTGTCTGTCATCATTATTCATCATCCAGCTCTCACACACATAGCAAATGATTGAAAAGATCATGGCCAGAATCAGGTACACCTTAGTCTTTAATGTGACATCACTGCTCATCAGTATTTTGGAGCTCTGGTGACCTAGTATGTATGAAATTGCCCTGCCTGCTCAAAGGCAAGTGGTTTGAATCCACCAGCTGCTCCACAAGAGAAAGATGAGCATTCTTCTGTGCAATTTAGAGCCTCTGAAAACCCACTGAAAGTAAGCCATGAGTTGGTTCTGACTCTATAGCATATAACAGCAACCATTGCTTTGGAGTCCAGGCAAGCATGGGTATGATGCTAAATTTATTAAAATGTGACCAAAGAAAGGGCCTTACAGTCAGGAAGCATTTTCTTTCTTGTGGTATCTTTCCATCAGGAAGTTGAAAGAGTCATGTTTCCACCTGCCTTACTTCCTTTCTAGCCCTCTACTGCCACTTTTTTTTTTTAGAACTTCTGCTTTCTTTTTCACAATCCAGGTTTATTTACCAATCCAGAGTGACAGGCAGTTACATGGCTAAACTCAACCCCTTTGTTGCCAATCTTCAAATTGAGATGAGTCTATTTGGCTGTGTCTGCTCATGAAGGTTTTGCCACCAGGACAATGCAGAATATGCATTCAGCTTCATCTGCTGGAGTGAAGCCAGCATCCTCAGTCACAGGCAAGAATGCATATGTCTGTGTCTGGTGCGTGGGTCTCTGGAATGCTGCTACATTTCTCATGGAATCCCAAGTCTTTAAAGGGTATAGTGTTCTAGAGTTGGCATGCTGAAATGAACCATGATGCTAGATTTGACTTCAAATCTAAAAAAAGGAAGTGTGAGCACAGGTTGAACCAGACAGACCTATGGAGTAGCTAAGAGGATTAGAAGTCTCAGCGGCTTGACAACAATCAACTGGCCTTAGTTTCTTTACCCTTGGCTCTATCTGTTTCATTTTCAAATCTCTGACAGAAAAACTTACATCCGAATTAGTTCTCACTCAAAACTTGATCCTAGGCTTTTGTCCACAGCCCTAGGTTAAGGGTGAGTTAAAGCCTTAAACAGATCTCTTTGGCTTTGTTCCTCAGAAAAGACCGTAGATACTAAGGGCAAGAAAACCTGTGGAGTCACATTTCTTGGCGTGTAATTCAAGAACGCAATTTGCACTGAAGTCATAGCCACATGTATCAAACAACTAGAGATGAAGAACCTCTACTGCCAGCCTCTGTGTAGAATTTGCATACGAGTCAAGATTAATAAGCATTTAAAAAGTGCAGGGGAAGGTAGAAGCTGGCTTGTGGCCTGCTTATTCACAGGACTGAACTGAACTGAACTGAAAGTCATCTTGTCCTCAATAAACAAATAATGTCAGAGCTGAAGATAGGCTAAGATAAGCATCTAGGTCTCTTTCATTTTCAGATAGTATGCATTTTCAAGGCTTAATTCAGGAAAATATTCCTGGCACAGAAACTGATCTGGAGCCTTTTTTTAAAAAAAAAAAACAACCAAAAACAAAAACAAGAAATCGTAACATCTCTTTATTGTAAATTGACTCAAGAACTAGCCAAAGAGACAAAAAGCAATGGAACTGTTCCTATTTTTTCAGGCCTAGTAAGCCACAGCAGCAAGTTTCTAGATATGGTCTATTTTAGTTCAAAGTGCTATCACACTGTATAAAATATACATTCACTGAGAATGAGGCACAGAACAGATGCCCCAGGGACCTGACATCGGGAATTAGGGCAAGCCAAAAAAGGGGGTGGGGGTAAGGGGGAGCCAGAATAAACTCTTTAGGCAAAAAGCACACTTCAAACCCTTCAAGAGAAATTTACACTCATCTTGCCCCAAACCCACATTAGCTATAATAAAGTGGAGGCCAAGTTTTCACGATCCCTGTATCAAGGTGCCTTGTATTCTTGCTGTGTGTGCCCTATCCCTATATGGCCCAGTGCCATGAGATATCAAAATACATCATCTTCTTGCCTTACGCACTTTTGCTAAAGTGATTGATTATATCTTAGTCTCTATATAAGAGGATATGAGTATGTGGAGAGTGAGGGAGTCAGGATTAAAGAAAAGAGGAAGAAAGAGGATAAATATATGGCAGTGCTATTCTTATTTTCATTGGTTTATACGCTCTACCACTGCTTATATTTTCCAGGAATTTAAACACTTTCGTCCAGGTTGGGTTAAGACTTGATGTTTGTGCATACTTGATTTTTAACAATGTCTATTTTCTTCCATGGTAACATCCATGGTAAAGGAACAAAGACCAAAAGACCTAAGGAAAATCCTGAAGAGTTTTTTTTAGCTTTGCTCTTTATTATTGTTACACAGTGCTCCAAATAAAAAAGGACTCAAAACTAACACAGGACAGTGATAGACCCAGGAATTTGCTCAAGGGTAATTGTTAAGCAATGACGAGACCTGTGAAGAGAATTTCTGACTTCTTTGCAAATAGCCCTGCTATTTATCTTAGGTAAGTGTCTGAGAATAAGTGTTGAATTATTAAGCCAAAAACCAAACTTATTGCTGTTGATTATGACTCATAGCGACCCTTAATTCCAAGGATTTCCACAGCTGTAAAATTTTTTTTAATTTTATTTTTATTTTTAAAAAATTAATTTTAATGAACGTTTACAGAGATTTTGGATTGCCATACATTCAATGTTGCATTTTTCTCCCTGTCAACCCCTTCCCCCAGTTCACACTTCTCTTTGAAAAGTAAAAGAAGAATTATTTCATTGGTATAGAACCCCCTGACCCCCCGCCCCGAGTACACTCCACTATGCAACCTTCATTCTGGACTCTTGTCATGACCATAATACCCAATCATATATCGCTTTCAAATAGTTCTCTCCCTCATCTGTTTCAATGCAGTATACATAATTTATCCAATTTTTCTCAGTCTCATTTCAACTCTGATGTCAGTCTTGTTCTACAATAGTGGCACCATGCACCACCTGTCCTTTTGTGACTGAGATATTTCACTCAGCAGCTGTAAATCTTACTTGGAGAAAGTTACCCATCTTTCTCCCAAGGGGCTGCTGGTGGATCCACACTGCTAAAGATGTGTTTCATTTTTGTTTGCAACACAACGTACTACAGACTAAGCCAACCATATGTCCTAGATTTCATAGGACAGTCCTGATTTCACATTTTCTGTTCCAGTGTCATCATAAGCTATGCAAATGTCCCAGAAATTATAATATTCTGGGATTTGAGTTTAAACAATATGAAAGAAAACTTGTGAGCCTGGGAGTCAAGGTAAAGAGGGCACATGATAGCTAGCATCAAAGCCAGGTAACAGGAAGGAGACAGAAAGATCTGATTGCTAGAGTAGCCAGGCAGCTCAGATGAAGGTAATAGAATCTCATGCTGCAAAGCATCAGCTGAGGCTGAAAGAATGCTCTCTCCATTAGTTCTTAAACCAGATTCAGAGTCACATAGCTGTTTTCAGCATACCTTTCTAATACTAGGTAACAGAGTCCATTAGAAGCCGACTTCCACCCTGAGTTCTGACACAGTATCACAGCTTTATAAAAGTAGGAATATGAAGATTATTATTTTCTAATTGAGAGTTTAATGAAAGTTTATAGAGAACTTGGATTTCCATTCATTCATTGCTGCACATTTCTCTCCCTGTCCCCCCAACCCCCGGCCCAGTTCACTTTTCTTTTGGGAAAAAAAATTCTTTCATTGTTATACAACCTTGCCCCCACCCCCGAGTCCACTAATCTATGCAGGAGAGTGATTCTTTAGTGAAAGAATGAAAAGTAGCTACATTGGGGGGGGGGGGGAATTATACAGCATCTTTAAAGTCCCCAAACTGTTTTGCAAAATCAAGTTTTGTCATTGCTCACGAGGAAGAACAAACCTAGCAAGAGAAACAAGTCTCTGGTACAGTAATACATCTCATTAATCCTAAACTATACTCAAGCCAACTTCAGAGAATAAAAGTATACCTTTTATTTAGCAGCTTTAATCCAGTGTCACTCTAAGTAATTGGAAATGCATTTAAATGCTTTTCACAGTATCTTTCAATGCTTAAGGAAACAGAGTAGAAATCCACAAAGCAGAAGAAGGGCTCATTTCTCCTTTTGTTACGAACATTCCTAACCTTATAATTTGATGTGGTTAACAATAAGGCCCTCTTCTAACTGCTTTGCAGTGCAATGGAGGGGTTAAGCCTGGCAACTTCCCCAGTATTAAATTTACCAGATAAAAAAACCAAGATGCTCAGTTACATTTTTTTCATTTATTGTTGCACCTTTTCTTCTCCCTTCTTTCCCCTCCTCCAGCTCACCCCACAATGCACCCCTTATTTCAGATTGTTATCATACATTTAATGTATAATCATATATTCCTTTCAGACAGTTCTGTCATCTATTCTAATACAGTATTCATTATCTGTCTACTACTTCCCATACCCTCTCCAATCCTTCTGCATGTCTGTCTTCTTTAATAACAGTGTTGTTATGCAATATTTGTACTTTTGTGACTGAGACATTTCACTTAACATAATGTCCTCAAGGCTCCCCCTTGTTCTATAATGTTTTACTATTTCATTATTTTTCAGTGCTGCATAGTATTTTATTGTGTGAATGTATGATAGTTTTTTTATCCATTTATTTGTTGATGGGCACTTAGATTGCCGCATCGCTTTGCTAATGTAAATAATGCAACAATAAGCATGGGTGTGCATACATCTGAGTTGTGGCTCTGGTTTCTTGAGAGTATATCTGTAATAGTGGCATTGCTGGGGCAAATGGTTTTTCTATTTCTAACTTTTTGAGAAAGCACCAGACCGCCTTCCTTAGTGGTTTCACCATTTTACACTCCCACCAGTAGTGAATAAGAGTTCCAATTTCTCCACAATCTCACCAGCATTTGTTGTTTTCTGCCCTGTTGAACTTTGATATTGTTGCTGGGTCAATTAAATTTTAATTTCAGATAAATTCAAATAAATTCTTCAGTGTAAAAAGATTTCAGATATTGTATGGAATATACGCCTATTAAAAATATACAATATTGGGGGCATTGTTGTTATATACCTTCGAGTTGAACCAGCCTATAGTCAAGCCTCCAGCATGTTTTCAGGGGCAGTAAATCACATGGGAGGAGATTTCCCATCTTTCACTCATGAAGCAGCTGGTGGATTCAAAAAGCATACCCTTGGGATGGGGGAATAGCTTCTCACCACTATGCCACTGGAGGTCTTGACATGTTTGCAATTAAAAACTAACCATTGTTTATCTGAGCTCCCCCATATTTACATTTAAAAACTATCCACTGTTTATCTGAAATGTACATCTAATTGGGGAACCTCTATTTTGATTTCCTAAGTCTGACAACACTATCCAGTTTTTCAGCTTTGAAGATGGCTATCAATGGGTTTTGAGTTGTTTGATTTTATAAAGAAGAATTTAAAAATAACTATGTCTGCAAAAACCCTTTTCTTAAAAGTGGATTGGCATTCTGTCATGTTTAATTCATCTCAACTATGAGACTCTTAAAAGGATTCTCTGACTCTTCCAAATTTCTTTTGCCCGAGGGTATTCACCTTGGTGGAAAGCAGGATAGGTTAATATCAACTGACTCCATAAAAATCAACTTGTCTTTACAAATATTTCAAATGCTTTGAATACTCTGTGATTAGATACCCATGTCCAGAATGGAGTGGTGATTATGCCATATTTTATAAGAGAAATTGCTTTGAAAGTGAGCAACATTGGCAAGATCATGTCAGGTAGCCGCCAAGTGCTGATACACTACACTAGAACACCAAAGATTGTTTTGCATTTCTTTTCCTCACCACTGTTTCTATTGTAATACGTTCAGCATTTCCACTCACCAGCAAATGATGCAGGCAGACATTGTAGACCTGATTCTGCCACTCCTGGGGCTATCAAAGCTTGAACATTTTAATGGAGGGGGGAGGAAAATCCACTATGAAGAGTGAATAGCCATAGGATTTTAATCAAAGAGGACCCAAGCAGAATCTAATCTTTTACCAAACCCAGGGCAGGTTTTAAACACACACACACACACACACACACAGACACACACACAGACACAGACACACACACTCCAACCCAGGGCAGGGGCAGAGAAATAATTTCCATAATCACTAATATTTGACTATTAAGGAAAAAAGTATCTTAATTTGCTCATTAACCATTTATTGGTGCCGTGTGTGTCACTTACTTGGTATGCATATGTTAAGCTTTTAATAAAGTATAATCTATAATACAATACTAGATAAACTTAAAGTTTCCAGGTCAATGGTTATATACAATTGGAACCACTGTATACTCACCAGGTAAAACAAGGGAAAAAATATTTTCATAACCTTAGACAATTTCTACATGGCCCTTTTCAGTTAATGCCTTACTCTACCTCCACCCTCTCACTCCCTACTAACCCCTACGGGTCACTGAAGCAATTACTTTCTGATATCTGTCCCCACAGATATGTTCTGCCTGATTTTTCCATTAGAGATCAGTGGAATCATTCCATATGTGGCTCGTATGTGTTTAGCCTCTTTTGCACACCACAGTGTTTTTGATACTTGCCCACTTTCTCTCAGCAGTTCATTCCTTTATATTGTTGAGTAGTTTTGCACACCTATACTTCAGTGTGGAGGACCCAGCTAACCAACGGGTGCAGGACAGACAACGTTATAGCTAACTTTGAGAAGAATGGGGAGAATCCCAGAACACTTAATTGTGCTCATGTGAAATCTATACCTAGACCAAGAAGCTGTTGTCCAAATAGAACAAGGGAACATTGTTCAAAATCAAGAAAGGTGTGTGTCAGAGCTGTATCCTTTCCCCATAACTATTCATTCTTTATGCTGAGCAAGTCATTCGAGAACTCTGTGAAGAAGAATGTGGCATCAGGATAGAAGGAAGATTCATCAACAACCTGCTTATGCAGATGGCACCACTTTGCTTGCTGAAAGTGAAGACGCCTTGAAATGCTTGCTATAGAAGATCAAAGACTTCAATATGAATTACATCTCAACATCAAGAAGACAAAAATAAAAAAAACAAAAAATAAAAAAAAAAATAAAAAAAAGAAGACAAAAATCAGGGAGCTCTGGTGGCCTAGTGGCAAGATGCTGCACTGCAATCCCAGAGGTACGCGGTTCAAATCCACCAGATGCTCTGCTGGAAAAGGAGGGGGCAGTCTCCTCCTGTACCAGTCAGATCTGATTTGACAGTATACATAAAATAATACAATTTAAAAAAAAAAGACAAAAATCTTCACCACTGAGCTGATAGGCAACATCATGACAGGTGAAGAAAATATTGAAATTGCTAATTATTTCATCTTACTTAGCTCTACAGTCAACAACCTTGGTATCAGCAGTCAGGAGATCAGGAGACGTACTGCATTGGGAATGTTTGCTGTCAGGGATCTCTCCAAAGTAGTGAGGAGCAATGATGTTAACTTAAAGACCAAAATATGTCTGATTTAGGCCATGATCTTGGTTGGTTTTGTTGGGTATTTTTTAAAGCAAATATGCTTTACTTAAAATGCAAGCTTTGGTGAAAGTCTCAATTGGTATCCAGTCTTTTCGATTACTTCCCCATGCATATAAAAGTTGGATAATGTCTAAGGATGACAGAAGAAGAATGGATGCCTTTGAGTTGCTATGCTGGAGAAGAGTACTGGACCGCCAAAAGAATAAATAAATATGTTTTGCATATTTGTTGCAAATATGTCGCTTTAAGGAGCTATCAGTGTGCTCTTTAGAAGCAAGGACAGTGAAACTGCATTTTACATACTTTGGACATATTGTGAGGAGGGGTCAGTCCTTGGAAAATGACATAATGCATGGAAAGGGGGAGGATAAATGAAGGCACAGAAGACTTTTAATGAGATGAGTTTACACCGTGGCTAACAATAGGCTCAAGTACAGCAAAAGATGAGAATGGCACAGGAATAGGGCAGGGTTCAGATCTGCTGTTCACAGGTCACTACGAGTTATAAGTGACTCTTGATGGCCCCTAACAACAATATACTATAATTTACCCATTTTTTTATTGATAGATATTTGAGTTGTTTCAAGATTATGAATTAGGTTGCCATGTGCATTTTTGCACAAGTATTTTTAAGAATGTATATCTTCCTTTCTATTGGGTGCATCTTTAGAACTGGCATTTCCAGATGCAAACGTTTTGTGGACCTCCAAAACCACACAATCCAAACCATTACATTTAGCTTAGTAATATTAACTTCAAGAGTCCTTAACACTTCTCTGAAGTGGTTGTACACTTCTATGAGAAATGCCACCACGTGTAAAATTCCAGTTTCTCTACTTTTCCACCAGAATTTTGTGCTATCGGTCTTCTTTTAGCCCTTCTAGTGACTGTGACTCAAAATGCCCCATGCGGGTCCATCTCATCTCTCCAATGCCTAGTATGTCAATATTTATGTGTTCCATTTCTTTCCTAACAATGTCTGATTTTCCTCCATTCATGGTTCTCACACTCCACGTTCCAATCACTAGTGTCTGCTTACAACTGTTCCTCTTCCTTTGTATTTCTATACCTGAAAGCTCAGCCTCAGTTGCCCTTTCTGTTATCTACATGAGTTCTGTTGTACATAGGGTTTTCGGAGGCCTGCTATTTCAGAAGTGGATGGCCAATCTTTCTTCCTAGTCTGTCTTAATCTGAATGTTCAGATTTAGGAGTATCTGACAGACAAGCAATTTATAGAACAGTGAATGATAAATCCCTCATTGTGGAGTTAACCATTAGTTACAGTGTTGTCCCTGCCCTTGGCCCAGTGTGTTGACCACCTCCACCCTCCACCAGGATACCCCTTCACTTCTACCGAATCCCTTCAGCATTTATCTTCCATTGTCCAACCCTTAATCTGACAGCTTGTATCTGAAGTTTTCTTGGCTTCTGTGATCCCAAATATGTGAGCTGCTGACAACTTCTTATGCTGTGAACAGTATCTCTTAAGTGTAGTGGTAATGTCTCTGAGGGAGGTTGATGTGTTCATCCCACCTGAATTTCAGAACCATCTCAGGAATAGGTTTGAGGCCTTGAACACTAGTGAGTGAAGACCTGATGGGTTGTGGGAGGATGTCAAATGTATCATACAGGAAGAGTGCAGACGGTCATTACAAAGACAGAAGAGGAAGAAAAGACCAAAATGGATGTCAGAAGAAACTCAGCATATTGTACTGGAGTGCAGAGAAGCCAAAGCACAAGGAAGAAGTCAAGATACTGAAGAGCTGAACAGAAGATTCCAAAGGGCAGCACGGGATGACAAAGCAAAATATTACAATGAAATGTGCAAGGAGCTAGAGTCGGAAAATCAAAAGGGCTGAACTCGCTCAGCATTTCTTAACCTCAAGGAACTGAAGAACAAATTCAAACCTC
>NW_006399827.1:11943597-11996770 GCF_000299155.1 Elephantulus edwardii
TTCAGTGACTGGGGTAATCGGGATGGGTGTGTCAGAGGCAGTGCGATTGGCGCAGGATAGAGCAGGGTTTAGGGCTGTTGTACATAGGGTCGCTATGAGTAGCAAGGGACTCTAAGGCACATAACAACAACAACAACAGTGACTGTGAAATGGTGTTATGGTTTTAATTTGCATTTCTCTGATGGTTAATGTTGGGCATTGTCAGAGGTTGGATTCCTTTATAAACAGACTAGAGAGGGAGATTAGAAGAAAAAAGGGTTTTTTAGGGAGTGTTCTGGGGCTCAACAACTCAAAGAAGCAGGACTGGGCAGAGGAAGAATTTAAGCTGGGCTTAAAGTATTTAAGTGAGATAGTTCTTCAAAGATAATTCTTCTGCGTTTATATGAGGAGCTAGGCCTTTATATCTACATGCTAGTCATCAAATGCATGAAATCCTAGTAAGAAGGAGTGTGCCCTTAAGGAACTTAAGCCTTTTCAACTGAGACAATCTCGGAGTGAGCTAACAGTTGGGGGCTATTTGCCAGAAGCTCTGCCAACAGCTGAGGAATAAAGCTTACATTCCTAAGAAGGAATCCAGGAGCACATTGCAATACTTATCACAAGTACCTTTTCAAGATTACTAGTCAATTATGTATCATTTTTTGGTGAATATCTGTTCAAATCTTTTGCCAATTTAATAATACATATTTTTGTTGTTGATTTACAGGTATTTATCTGGATGTGAGTTCTTTGTTAAATGTATGTACTGTGAGTTTTTTTTTTCTTATTCTATAGCTTGTCTATGCATTTTCTCAGTGGTGTCCACATTGTTCTGTGCTGTCAAATAAATTCTGACTCACAATGACTCTATATGCCAGAGCTGAACTTCCTCAAAGAATTTCCTAAACTGTAATCTTTACAGGAGATCACCAAGTCTTCCCCGCCCCCCATAGAGCAAATGATGAGTTCAAACCACTAATCCTTGGGCGAGTAGCCAACTGCTTAACCATTGTGCCACCAGGGCTCCTTCCAGTGACGGCTTTAGATGAGTCTTCCTCATTGTTGTTGAGTCAGAACTGACTCATAGCTGACCCTTCAGTGGGTTTTCAAACTCTGTAAATCACATGGGAGGAGATTGCTCATCTTTCTCTCCAGGAGCAGCTAATGGCTTCGAACCACCAGAGAGGTTCCATGCCAACTTTGAGTTAATGGCAAAACTCCCTAAAGACACCAGTTGTTGTTGTTGTTGTTGTGTGCTGTCAAGTAAAAACTGACCCATAGCTGATCTGCCAGCAGGTTTTCAGAATCAATTTTAATCACATGGGAGGAGATAGCCCATCTTTCTCCCATAGAACAGCTAATGGTTGGGAACTGTGTGTTTTCAGGACTGCAGCACAGCTCCTTACCCCTAGGCCACCAGAGCTCCCTTCCACTTAATTAAGTAAAACTTTTCATTTCAATGAAGTCCAATTTTTCTTTCTTTTTATAGTTCTTGTTGTGTCTGTGTATAGTCTTCTTGTGATAGAAATCTTTGTTTCCTTCAAGGTTGCAAAAATATTCCCCAGCAAGGATTTTTGTTTTGGTTTGATTTAGTTTTCCTCTGTAAACGATATTATTCATATGCTGATGACTTTTAAAATACATTTATTTTGTTTTTATTGTTGTTAATAATTACACAGCAAAAAATAACAGCAATTTAAGATTCTATATTGCCATCCAATAAACTACCTAATATGGCTCTTTTAGCCATAGCCTTGTAACTTCCACCAAATGATTGGGTAGTTGTTGTTATTGTTGTTATGCCATCAAGTCAGAATTAACTCATAGTTGACCCTCCAGTAATTTTTTTCCCAGAGGCTGTAAATTACTTATTTCATCAGTCTCCCATAGAACAGCTGGTAGATTTAAACTGCCTGCCTTTGGTTTGACAACACAACTCCTTACCACTACCCGAGTTTCCTAATTATTGGGTGGAACTGTGAAAATAAAGTGTTTTGTGGCCACCAACAGCTTTGGACATCTTGCCAATAATGCAAATAAGATTCATGGCCTTCTTGTAGGGGTGAGGCTATATAGATAAAGAAGGTATACGGAATTCTAACAAGGGGATTGGTCAGTTTTGCTATTCTGCTAATTGAGTCGGGAACAGAGCAAAGAACTTGCTGCCCCCCAAGAAAGAAGAACTTGGAATAGGACACATTCTTTGGACCCAGGATGTCTAAACTGAAAACCTCCTAGATCCAACATTTAGAGACAAAGAGAGTTGTAACACTGAAGATGAGAGATAGTAAGAAGAATGCAGCAGATCCAGGGGACCAATAGGAAATGTGGATATTCTGGCTCATAGATAAAGAGGGCTGAGTATCTTCAGGCTGAGGTTTACTGGTGGAGTAGGATACCTCTGGCCAATTGTAAGCAGAGTTGAAAGAGCTTTGTAACATTTGCCCAAGCAGAGCAGAGACTAGGTTGAGAGTCTGTGGATCAGAGAAAGGCCTGTCTGCTGGGAAGGCTGAGAAGCAGTCCTCATCAAGGAACTGCCATCCTACAAAGTTGTTCCTGCTACTTCCATGTGTTTCTGATCCCAAGTCGTAACCTATTACTTTCCTAATAAATCTCATAATTATGAGTTTTTGAGTTCTGTGTGGCCATTGCAATTAGATATAGAACCCAGCAGAGAAGTAAAGAGTGATGTTGGGAGGGAAGGTTGGTGTTGGAATTGGTAGAAAGGTTAGAGAGAGGAGTTATGTCTGATCTCCACCTCTTAGGAATTAGCCTTATGCTATTGTTGATCTTGGTTTATCTTCTTCCTTTGATGTTAGGTCAGAGAGAACAGCACCACCCCGAAGATATTCTTACATATACAAATCAGTAACTTGGATTACATTCTTTGAAATGTACAGTTTTAGCTTCCTTTTCTGAGTTGTTCAACCCCATTAACATAAATTCACTGCCCCCCTCTAAAGTTTTTCTCTTTTCTTCTGAGTAGCCTTTGTCAATTTGATATCAGATAGATTTTAAAAACCACATGCCTCTGACGACTCTATGAACTTGGAGAAATGATGATAGTTACAGAACAGGGTTCAGGACTTTTGTTCATAGGGTCATTATGAGTCATGCTCGACTCAATAGCAATCAACAACAACAACAATCCTCAAGCAAATATTCTTTATTAGCTAACCTATGGTTTTTAAAAAGACTTTAGAGGGAGCTCTGGTGGCCTAGTGGCAAGAAACCGCACTGCATTCCCAGAGGTACAAGTTTCCAATCCACCAGGTGCTCTGCTGGAGAAGGAGGAGCAATCTCCTCCTGTACCAGTCAGATCCATTTTGACGGTACACACACAAAAAAATAATAAAATTTAAAAATTTTTTTAAAAAATTTTAAAAAAATACTTCAGGGGAGATTTTTGGTTTGAGATTAAAAGATTATCTCAGTGCCATAGTTCATCTAGCCTCCACGACTTCCAAAAGACTAGATACCATGATATCTTAAAATTCTAACCTATGGTTTCCCCTTTCAATGAGGATTCTTCTATAGAATCTTTGATCAAAATGTCCAGTGCTGTTAGCTGAGGGCCATCCAGTTCTTTTTGGTCTCATGGCAAAGGAGGCAGTTGTTCATGGAGGCAATTAACTACAAATTCCATTTCCCCTTCCTGTTGCCTTTTCCTGAATCTCCCACTTCTTCTGTTGTTTCAGACGAATGCTGTTGCTGCTGTTGTTAAGTGATAACCCTGCCCTATTCTGTGCCATCTTCACAATCTCTGATATGCTCCAGTCCATGGTCACAGTCACTGTGTCAGTCCTCTTCTTGTTGAGAGTCTTCCTTTCTTTATCTGACCCTCCACCTTTACCAGCATGATATATTTTCCCAAGGACTAGTCACTCCTGACAACATGCTCAAAGTATGTGAGATGAAATTTTACCATCTTTGCCTGTAAGGAGCACACTGGTTGCACTTCCTCCAAGACAGACATATTTGGTTTTGTGAGCGTTTTGGCAGTCTATGTTCAGTACTCATCTTCAACACCACCATTTAAAGGCATCAATTAATTCTTCTTCTGCCATCCTCATCCATTGTCCAGTTTTCAGATGTGTAGGAAAACATTTTAAAAAAACATGACTTGAATCAGATGCACTTTGGTCTTTAAACTGACATCCTTGCCCCTTAGCACTTTGGAGAGGTCTTTGAGAGTAGATTTTTCTCAATGCAACACATGTTCTTAATTTCTTGATTGTTGTTACCTAGGTGTTGTTTGTGGATTCAAGTAAAATGAAATCACTGACAGCTTCAATGTTCTCTCCATCTATCACAGTGTTGTCTGGACATTGGTCTAGTGGTGAGGATTTTTGTTTTCTTGATGTTGAAATGTAATCCATATTAGAAGGCTATAGGCTTGATCTTCTGCTGCAAAAATTTCAAGTCTTCTTCATTTTCTGCAGATAAGGTTGTGTCAGCTGCATAACGCAGGTGGTTGATGAGTCTTCTTCCAATCCTGATGCCACATTGTTCTTGATAAATCTGACTACTCCAATGATTTGTTCAGCATATAGATTGGATAGGTATGGGTATAGGGTACAACCTTGACACACACCTTTCCTGATTTTAAACTATATAGTGCTCCTTTATTCTATTCAGACAACAGCTTCTTGTTATTGTTAAGTGCTGTCGAGTCACAGGCAACTCATAGTGACCCTATGAAGGAGAGGCCTCGACGCTTGGGTGCCTTTCATCCTCTCTCCAGGTTCATAGGGTTTCCGGAGGCAAGTTATTACGGAAGTGGATGCCACTCCTCCTTCCAAGCTTGTTTTAATTGGGGAGCTCCACCTCACTCTATCAGCATTGGGTAACCAAACATTAACTCATTTGACACATCAGTGTCACAGTGAACAGCTTCTTGGTCTAGGTATAAGTTTCACATGAACACAATTAAATTCTTGTGCCTTGGATGGCTGTTTGTAAATTTTTAAGACTCTGAGGGAGCACTATCCAAAGATTGAAAATGGAGAACAGCATGTATTGCTCATGTTTTAAAATAGTGTTTATTATTATAAGGCAGCTTCTTTTTCTGAAATTTTACTCTGTCCATGTAAAGAATTCAGGAAATAAAAATAAAAAAGTCATTCCAGAAACATCACTATTAACATTTTGATATCCTATTTTTGTTTGTTTGGGTTTTGCTATGCACATACACAACATGTAAGCATTGACTGTATCAGTTTTCTAGGATTCCGTAACAGCATGCTACAAACTGATTGGTTATGTAAAAAAATAAAAATCGATTGTTTCAGAGTTCGAGAAGGTAAAAATTCAAATCAACTTTCCTTGAGCCATGTTCCCACCAAAATGTCTAGATTAAGGCTCTTTTCTTGTAGCTCATTTCCTGAGTTACAGATTTCCTTCACATGTCCTTCTTTCCCTGTCTCCCTCTGTGAGGCTCCTCTTTTATAGGACATCACTCAGATTAGATTAGGAACCACTCCATATCTTCAAAGACCTGATAAACAAAACAAACAAAGGTCATGTTTACAGGTACCTCAAACACGTTTTAGAGTGACAGTTTTATCCACACCACTTAACATATTGAGATAATAATACCCTATTTAGCTTAGTATTTTATTATTCATGTTATCAAGTGTTCTTCAGCACAATTTAGGCTATACGTAGGCTGTTAAGTTAGTTTCCTGTTTGAGGATATTTCAGGTCTTTTTCATTTTCTACTATTTTAAATATAACTCATATAAAACCATGCTGATGTGTAGCCCAAGCTAAGATTTTAAAAAAACATTATTCCAGCATTTAAAAAGAAAAAGAATACAAAGGAAAAACTGGGAGAGAAAGTTAAGAAAGAAGATTACATTTATAGAATACAGCAAACTTCAAAACCCTTTTTTAGGGGAGCTCTGGTGGCCTAGTGGCAAGGAGCTGCAACTACAATCCCAGAGGTGCACGGTTCGAATCCACTAGATGCTCTGCCGGGTAAGGAGGGACAATCTCCTCCTGTACCAGTCAGATCTGATTTGACGGTACATGCACACAAAAATAATAAAATAAAAATTAAAAAAAAAAGCAAAACCCTTTTTTGTCTCTTCCCCATTTTATCTTTTTTTTTAAAATTTATTATTAATTTAAGTGAAAATTTACAGAGACTTTGGATTTCCATTCATTCATTCTTGTACTTTTCTCCCCTCCCAACCCTTCCCCCAGTACACTACCTGCGTGGAAAAGTAAAAGAAAAATTCTTTAATTGTTTTACAATCCCTCCCCCTCAGGCCCACTCCACTATTCAGCCTTTGCTCTGGACTCCTGTCATGACAAAAATGCCTAATCACATATCCCTTTTAAACTGTTTTCTCCCTCATCTATTTCAATGCAGTATACATTATCAAACCCATCTTCCTTAGTCTCCCCTCAACCCCAAGGTCAGTCCTGTTTTACAAGTGGCACCATGCAGTATTTGTCCTTTTGTGACTGAGATACTTCACTCAGCATAATGTCCTCCAGGGTCACCCATTTTGAATAATATTGCATGAGTTCCTTGTTTTTCAATGCAGCATAGTATTCCATTGTGTGAATATATCACAGCTCCATTTGTTTGTTGATGGGCACTTAAGTTGTTTCCAGCTCCTTGCTATTGTCAACAAAGCTGTGATAAACATGGGTGTGCACCCATTTTCTCTTAACATCTCACATTCATGACAATTGTTTGACTAGTCTCTCACAACCAGCTCTTTCTCTTCTACTTCCTCTCCCTTCTTCCCTTCTCCAGTTTCCATTCCCTATCATTCCTATTCTCTTTCCACTTTTCTTTCCATAGGCTCTTCCTTTCTCCATCTCTTCTTAACCAGTCTTTTCTTTTTCACTACCCCAAACTTTCTGATAATATTTTTTCCTGTAAATATCTGCTTTTTCCCATGTCAATGAAATTAAAGTTGTATTTCCTTTTCTCTAGCAACCATTGCTGATGTCAGATGGAATTTTGCTGAAAGTAAAGAATACCAGAAAGACATCTACTTGCATATTAGTAATGACTGTGAAAAGGCTTTTGACTATGTGTATCATAATAAATTACGGACAACAGTAAGAAGAATGGAAATTCCAGAACATCTGATCATACTCTTGAGGAACCTGTACAGAGACCAAAAGTAGAGTTGGAACAGAACAAAGGGATCCTGGTTTAAAATCAGGAAAAGGGATATTTCCTTATCAACAAGAAAAAAGAAGCAAAGAATAGAGCATTCATCCTTTGGAGCCAGAGAGATTTCTGCCAAAAACAGAGACAAAATTAGATCAAGGCACTGCAGGAGCAGCATCAGAGAAACAAAGACTGACATGAGAGAGAACCAACCTGGGACTGCCACCCAATGAAGGCAGAGCAGAGGGGGGTCAAGGAGGTGCCATAACTAAGAGCTCTTTGTAACTCTGGCCTAGAGATACAAGGATGAAGGACAAAGAGCCTATGAACAAGCCTGAGAAACTGTCCTGATGGAAGAAATGTATCCTGTTTCCAACCTGATTGTAAATTTCTTTTTATGTTTCACTTCCTTAGTAAATCCCACAAATGTAAGTATTTTTAAAAAATCAGGAAAGGTATGTGTCAGTGTTGCATCACTATCCCTCTTTCATCTGTAAGGAGCCTTCTCTAATCCACCAGCAGTTCCTCAAGAGAAAGATAAGCAGTATCTTCCCATTAAGATTTACTATCTCTATACTTACTTGGCGTACACCAGGGATGCATCCTATCTCCACACCTTTTCAACCTATGTGCAGAACAGATTATCCAGGAGGCTGGGCTCTATGAGGGGAAATGTGGGGTCAAGATTGGTGGAAGATCTAGCAACAATCTGTGTTATGCGGATGACACAACCCTGCTTGCTGAAACTGAAGAGGACCTGAAGCACCTGCTGCAGAGTGTCAAGGACTGCAGCCTACAATATGGATTGAGGCTCAATGTCAAGAAGACAAAGATTCTCACCACTGGACCAATTGGCAGCATCAGGATGGATGGTAAAGAGATTGAGATTGTTCACAGCTTTAGTCTGCTTAGCTCCATAGTCAACAAGTCTTGGCACCAGCAGCCAGGAAATTAAAAGGCGCATTGCCATGGGAAAGTCTGCTGTGTTAGGGACCTCTCCAGAGTACTGAAGAGCAATGGTATCTCTCTGGAGACTAAGGTGCGTCTGATACAGGCCATGGTCTTCGCAATCACTTGTTATGCATCAGAGAGTTGGACAATGACCAAGGAGGATAGAAGGAGAATTGATGCCTTTGAGCTGTGGTGCTGGAGAAGAGTATTGAGAATACCATGGACTGCTAGGAAAACAAACAGATTTGTCCTGGAAAGGGTTAAACTGGGTGGCTCCTTGGAGGCAAGGATTCTGAGGCTCTGTCTAACATACTTTGGACATGTTGTGAGGAGAGACTGGTCCTTAGAGAGGGACATCATGCTTGGGAGGGTGGAGGGACAGCACAGGAGGGGAAGGCCCTCTATGAGGTGGATTGAATCAGTGACTGGCATAATTGGGATGGGAGTGTTGGAGACAGTGCGATTGGCACAGGACAGAGTGGAGTTTAGGGCTGTTGTACATAGGGTTACTATGAGTCGCAAGCGACTCGACGGCACATAACAACAAACAACAACATACTTATTTGGCAGGGCAGGGGTGATACCATGATCATGAAAGTGGTTTTCCCAGGGCAAGGCTTATCCATTGCATTCTGGATGTGCTGATCCCTGCGATTTCTCCAAATGTGGGAAATTCAAGTGCCTAATTTGTGGTTGTGGGGGACTGTGTTCACACTATCCTCTGTTTTTAAAAAAAATTTTACTGCCTCTAAAACCCAATGGAAGTTGCTATGGGTTGGAGCTGACATGATGGCAGCAAGTTTCAGTTTATTTATTAAGAATGAGCAATTTAAAAAAGAAAGAATGAGCAATTTCCTTGCATGCAATCAACTGCCTCTGAAAACCCGCTGGAGGGTCAGCTATTGTGAGATTACTGAACAACAACATGCTGAGCAAATAATTCAAGAAGGTAGACTGTAAGAAGAAGAAAATGTGGCATTATGATTGGAAGAAGACTCATGAATGGAGGAAAATACATCAACAAGCTATATTATGTAGATAACACAATCTTGCTTGCCAAAAACAAAAACTGACAGCACTTTACTGAAGCTCAAAGACCACAGCTGCAATATGAATTATACCTCACCATAAAGAAAACAAAAAACCTCACAACTGCACCAATAGACAACATTACAATAAATGGAGACAAAAGATTGACATTGTCAATAATTTAATTTTAACTGAACCCACAATCAATACCCATGAAAGTGGAAGCATTAGTTTAAAAAACAAAGTCAGGGACCTTTTTAAAGTACTCAAGTGCAGTTTAATGATTAATACATGCCTGATTCAGGCCATAGTATTTTCAAGTACTTCATGTGCTTGTGAGAGTTGGACAAAGAATAAGGAAGACCAAATAATTGATGTTTCTGAATTGTGGTATGGACAAAGAGTACTGAATATTTCCTGCTTTTCTAAAAGAACAAACAAATCTGTCTTGGAGAAAATGCAGCCAGAGTCTTCCTTAGAGGCAAAGACTGAGATTTCATCTCACACACTTTGGACTTGTTACCAGGTGGGATCAGTCCTTAAAAAAGAACATCATGCTTGGAAAAGCAGAGGGTCAGAAAAGAATGGAAGGCTCTCAAGGACATGAACTGACAAAAGGACTGCAACAATGGACTTAAGCGAAGGAGATTGTGAGGATGGCTCAGGGCAAGGCAATGTGTTTTTGTTTTTGTTTTTTTTATATGGAACGCTTCACGAATTTGCGTGTCATCCTTGCGCAGGGGCCATGCTAATCTTCTCTGTATTGTTCCAAATTTTTTTTTTTTTAGTATATGTGCTGCTGAAGCGAGCACGCAAGGCAATGTTTTGTTTTGTTGTTTATAGGATCACTATGAGTCAGAGTCACTGCAACAACACCTAACAACAAGCAGTAAAACATTCATTTTACCATGTGGGAGAGAGGAAGATTATGAAATTTTATCATTTACTAAACGTTTCCTGTCATGGAAAGAATTTATCTGAATAAATTTACACATATTCAGCCCCCTTCCCATGAACATACAATTATTTCCTTAGGCTAAGTATCGAAGGAACTCAGGTGACCTAATGTTAAGAAACTGCCTGTAATCTTTTTTGTTTGTTTGTTTTTTGAGATTGCTCCTTCATCTCCAGCAGAGCATCTGGTGGATTCCAACCGCATACCTTCAGGATTGCAGCAATTTCTTGCCATTAGGCCACCAGAGCTGCCTGCAATCTTAAAGGCATGTGATTCTAATTTAACAGATGCTCTGTGGGAGAAGGATGGGCGATCTTCTCCTGTGTAATTAACTGACTCTGAAAACCCACTGGAGGGTCAGCTTTGGGTCACAGGACTCACAACAACAACAACAGCAGCAAATATCTAGAGTATAAATATTGTACCTCCAAAAATGTACCATTTACATTTTCTCATCAATATATGAGAAATTCTGTTTCTATACATCCACCACAAAGTGTTAGCTTTCTTCTTTCTTTTTTTCCCTTCTCTCCTTTTTTTTTGAACAACAAATAATATTTATTCTAGGAATGTAGTTTAACAATTTATGTTATTAATGCACTATATATATGTGTGTGTGTGTTGTTGTTGTTGTTGTTGGTTGCCGTCAAGTCGAGCATGGCTCAGAGACCCTATGAGCAAAAGACTTGAAGCCTTTTTTTAGCTTGTTGTTTATATTATGTATAAAATATGGATTATTTCTATTATATAGAGAGCATATTTTATTTATATAATGTATTTAGATAGATACAGAAACTTAGGGTTTCCAGTCATTCATTGTTGTACTTTTCTTCTCTCTTTTTAAAAGGAGTCATCTAAGGGAGCTCCGGTGGCCTTGTGATGAGAAGCTGCACTGCAATCCCAGAGGTACATGCTTTGAATCCACCAGATCCTCTGCTGGAGAACGAGGGGCAATCTCCTCCTATACCAGTCAGATCTGATTTGACGGTACACACACAAAAAAAAATAAAAAGAGTCATTTGGGGGAATCTTTCAGTTCAAATTGAATTGTGGGCCATTACTATTTTTTTTTTTTTCATTTAAATGTATTTGTTCATTCAACAAACATTTACTATATATTGATGTGCTATATATGGTCTTCTACTCTGGAGATACAACAGAGAAAAGAGAAAAATCAAAGACATGTTGTTATGTGCTGTCAATTTGAGTAATCCTATAAACAACAGATCTGGACCCTGTCCTACGCTGGATCCCTCAGCTGTTCTATGAGAGATTGATGGGCGTTCTCCTCCTATTGTCTCTGAGATATTTGAACCTATTGCTGCAGTCACTGTGTCAATCCATCTCATTAGGGATCTTCCTCTCTTTCACTGACCCTTCAGCTTTCTAAGCATAATATCCATTTCTAAGAAACAGCCTCTTCCCTGGGGCGGGCTGTCTTCGGCCCTCTGCTCCGGGTGAGCCATCATGGCCCTCAGGGTGAGCTCTTCAGTCCCCAGATTGTGCCATCTGACCCCTGGGTGGGGGAAAAATGCCTAGGGTACCCAGAGAATTTCATCTAGGCTACTTTTCACACCCTCTCCCCCAGTAAACTGAAAGCAACACCCTCAAAGCCCTTCTATTTGTAACTCACAAGTTTGTTCTCTCTAGGTTTGCTCCCTTTCCTATAGGTAACCTTAACACTGAGTTTTACTTCAGACCTGACCCTGAACCCAGTGCCAGTGACAAAAAGGAAATACAACTGCCAGCTAAAGAAGCAAAGGAGGATGGATCCTCTGGGTTCAACCAGCCATCCCCACTGGATCCACCTGGGAAAACACTTTGCAGCCCAGAGGGGAGCAAATGACAGGAAAATATCTTCTAACAGAACAAGAAGGCAAGCAGCCTTAACCCAAGATCACCAGTAAGGTGATAAAGTGTCCTCCCTTTCCCCCTTCACATCAACGCCCCTGTTCAGCATGAAGAAGCCAGAGAGTCTGCATCCAGTTCCCAAATCAATAAGAGAGTTGGTTTAAATATCATTGGAAAATGCTTATCATTCCCCTGTAGCATCTGGTCCCCACTGGATCCTTTTCATTTCCTTCACCTGCTCCCCCCACCAACCAATTTCTGCAGCTCTGTAACTGCATCCCTGCCCATCCTCACCCTTCTGTCCCCAACCCTCGCCTCCTTGTACCCCCAATATGTTTTTCCCAATAAAATAAAATTTAAAAAAAATAACAGCCTCTTCTAGTAAGATGTCCAAAGGGCTTTTCCTCTCTTTTATTTTTTTTTTAATTTGAGGGAGCTTTTAAAATCATGTTGGTTCTTTGATCATTCACATATATTTTGTTTTATAACATCATAATTATAATTTCATGACATCATTTATGTACATTTTATAACATTCATTACAATATACTAATATAATTTATTATAATATCTGATCAATATATTGTACATTGCCTTTGTCATTGCCAATATGCTAGAGGAAAGTGGTATCTCATTTCTTTATTGGAGTTCTTTTATTCTTTATCATGAAGAATTTTTTCCCTCACATTAGCATTTATTTCATACTTGGATATGTAGTAGGTAAGACTATTCTTCGGAAAGGGACATCATGCTTGGAAAGATGGAGGGTCAGGAAGGACAGGAAGATCCCCAATGAGATGGATTGACATGATGACTTCAGCAATGGGCTCCAGTGTGTCAGAGATGATGAGGATGATACAGGATAGAGCAGGGTTCAGGTAAGCTGTTCATGGGGTCTCTATGAGTTGTATTCAGTTCAATGGCACCTAGCAACAACAAGAGGCATTTTAATTGATTTCATAAGTTGATATATATTTATACTATGTCTACGTATTATTAAATTTACTCCAATAATTATTACATGAAGTCAATTTTTGTGTTATTGTTATTGTGTACCATCAAGTCAGAACTGACCCATAACTGACCCTCCAGCAGGTTGTCAGAGGCTGTAAATTGCACAGGAGGAGGTTGCCCGTCTTTCACCCTGTGTAGTAGTGGGCGGATTTTATTTGAACCACATACCTTTGTATTGGCAATACGGTTCCTTACCACTAAGCCACCAGAACTCCCTGAAGCCACTCTTATTATCCCTTTATTGGACAACTGAGAATTACACACATTCATTAAGTTGCTTAGGCTCTCAGTGACTTATAAGAGGCAGAGACAGCAATAGAACTCAGAGTGTCCAAGTTAGGAAATGCACTCTCATTCTCAACTCTTGATCTTCCTGGGATCTGTTTCTGAAAATCCCAGAGCTGATGCAACTTCACCCCGAGGGTGGCTGGAACAAGACAGGAAGGGATAACATTTGAGTTCTCATTTAGTTCTTTAACAAATGCTGCATAACTTGGTTTACCCAGGAAACAGATGGGCTTTCAACACCTGCTTCACTGAAATATTACGAACTATTAAAAGACATTCTTTTTCCTTTATGGTTATTAAACTGTCCCTACTTTCCAATGATGCTACTGAAGTCCTTTATCTATCTTAAGAACCTCTTAGTGCCTTAGTTTCTTCATCTGTAAAATTAAGGATTAGACCAAAAAATCTTTACAGTTCTCTCTAGGTTTTAAATTATTCCACTGTGAAAAAGTTAGGTGCACGTCCATTAGCTTTTGCTACCTAATGATAACTACTGCCTTCTACAGTTTGTGAAGCTTAAGGAAATTCCCCTTTAAGAACGGTTTCTTCTTTTTTCTATATTTCCCTCCTCTTCCTTTTTTCATCTGGAATTTCTACTGTCCTTACATTGAATCTGCTCATTATTTTCAGATAACTATCATGCCTCTGGAAACTCTATGAACTTTGATAAATGATGGTAGTTATAGAAAGGCTTCAGGCCTTTTGTTCATAGGGTCGCTATGAGTTGTGCTCAACTGGACGGCAATCAACAACAACAGCCATCTTTATGAAGCTCAGTTATTCCATTATAAGCATGGTGGTGTTTGCATTTATTTAGTTCTTATTTGCCCTTTCTATTTTACACATTGCATTGTTTTTGTATCTCGCTCTCTCTTTCTCCCTCTCAATTGCCAAGATTTTTACTATCCACCAGCTCCCTCATCCCATACCCATACCTTTGTTTTTGTAGTAACCTTCTCTGTTTCTTCTTTTCCTTCCATCTTTCACTAGGCCCTTTCCTGTCTCTCTTTGCATTTTGTTCCCTATATCCTCTTTGTAGAAGCCATAAGGTGACAAAAGAAGTCTAGAAATTTCAATGATTTTTTTTATTCCTACTGCAGGGTCATCATGGAATCATTTGATGCCTTCTTCAAGAGCATCACAGATTCATTTTCAGGAATTAAGAGGAAATTCTGTGTGCACTGGAGGTAACATGGACTACTGAACCAAGCATTTCTAATGAGAGACCTTATAGTGACTGTGCACTGTAATACAAACACGTTCATCCTAGAGAGGATGATACCAGACTGCTCCTTGGAGGCAAAAGTCTGAAGCTTCGTCTGACATACTTTGGACATGTTGCAAGGAGGGACCAGACCTTGGAGAGGGACATCATGCTTGGGAGGGTAGAGGGACAGCACAAGAGAGGAAGAGCCTGGATGAGATGGATTGATTCAGTCAACAGGGTAATGGAAGTAGGTATGAGACAATAAGATTGGCTCAGGATAGAACAGGGTTTAGGGCTATTGTACATAAGGTTGCTAGCAGTTGCAAGTGACTTGATGGTTCATAACAGCAACAACAATCAGGTACTGTTTTGTAACATCTGTAGATCTTTATTGTATATGTGCACTTGTGTTCAGATTTTAAAGTCACTATTTAGTTAACCAATTTTTTCCTTGACTTTTCTTTTGCTTCTGTTATCCCTTTTTCTTCTTAAGTGTATATTCAATAGGAATCACCCATGTTTCATTCCTTAGCTTTGAGGATGGCCATGCATCTCCCACAATTCAAATCTACCAGCAACTCCAGAGAAGAAAGATAGGCAGTGGTCTCCCATCAAGATTTACAGTCTCAGAAACACAATGGTGCACCAATGTGAGTTGGAATCAACTCAGTAAATGAGTGGGTGGCATCCGTATCATCCATATCAACATCCAGAATTTCTGGCCCAATTAGAAGAGGAAGCTACTCTAAAGAAACCTCCTTGGCAATACAAGGTGTTCATTTTCTTATTCTTATTTTTAAAGGAATTAATTTTCAAAATGGCAGAGTGTCCATAGTCTTTTTTCCTTTTGTTAAATAGTCTGAGAACTTATAAAAAAATTAAAAACAATTATCCACAGAGTACTATTTCTTAAAGGACTTTAAATGTCTATTTTCCCTTTCATTTTTTTATATCATTGAGAGATACCAATTCAAAATGCACTACTCCAGAGTAATTTAGACTCACAGGGATCTAATTGGACAGAATAAAACTTCCCTCACACATCTTTCAAAGGCGTCAGATCTTTAGAGAAGCACCCTGCCACATCATGGAGTGGCTGATGGGTCTGAACCACCAACCTTTTGGCTAGTAGACTAGTGCTTTACCACTGCTGCACCAGAGGCCATAAGAATATAGTTTTGTCGCAGCACAAATGAGAACACGAATGGGAAGGTAGGTAGTGAATTTTTTCCAAAGCTCACAGGAAGTTGGAGAAGGGCTGAAATAAAAATGAGTTTATTTTTCAGTGTTCTTTATCCCATAAGGAGCTTTCCTGCACCTTGTTTATTCACTGCTCTTGGAAGAGGAGCCTCTCTCTTTTCTATCTCCAAAATATTCACAATACTGTCGGCTTATTATTTGAATGAGCAGGGAGAGGGAAAAGAAATATAGCAGCCTGCCATCTGGGATGGCTCAGGTGACCTGACCAGTCACCTAGAGGCAGGGAAATGGCTGTGATCACTAGGGTTTTCAGTGATTCCCTCCTCCCCCGCCAGCTGTCATCACAATTTCCAGAAAAGCTGCCAAGAAAAGGCAGGAATTAGCATTAATGGAACTCCACTTTTATGGATTATGGAATGTTTCCTGACTATGCCCTCACGTCTTCCTTCCCCCACCATTCCTAACAAAAAGAGACAAGGTATTTGACCTTAACTGGATTTGAAGAACGCAGTTATACTTTTCTTTTTTTCTGAAGGTAAAAAATAAAGATAGATTTACTAGAGAGTTATACCCCCAAAGGGAGGGGCCTCCCTCCTTGAAATGAAATTTGGAAGAGAGGCCCACTTTTGAAGGTGTCTCCTTTCTGCTTGGAATCCTTACTAAGATTGAGTTATTACTTAGTTACCTAATATGGATTGTCTCCTTAAAATTAAAACCCCTGAGGATAAGCACCTTATTCCTACTTTCCCTCTTGTTCTCCTCTTGTGCCTTTCTCTGCAATCAGTACGCTCACATCTCTGGCTATCAAGGTATTTATCATACTGAAGATAACAGGAAATTCAAGCATTTATCAACAATCTGCATTATGCAGATGACACAACCTTGCTTGCTGAAAATGAAGAGGACCTGAAGCACCTGCTGCAGAGGGTCAAGGACTGCAGCCTACAATATGGATTGAGGCTCAATGTCAAGAAGACAAAGATTCTCACCACTGGACCAATTGGCAGCATCAGGATGGATGGTGAAGAGATTGAGATTGTTCACAGCTTTAGTCTGCTTAGCTCCATAGTCAACAAGTCTTGGCACCAGCAGCCAGGAAATTAAAAGGCGCATTGCCATGGGAAAGTCTGCTTTAGGGACCTCTCCAGAGTACTGAAGAGCAATGGTGTCTCTCTGGAGAATATGGTGCATCTGATACAGGCCATGGTCTTCGCAATCACTTGTTATGCATCAGAGAGTTGGACAATGACCAAGGAGGATAGAAGGAGAATTGATGCCTTTGAGCTGTGGTGCTGGAGAAGAGTATTGAGAATACCATGGACTGCTAGGAAAACAAACAGATTTGTCCTGGAAAGGGTTAATCTGGGTGGCTTCTTGGAGGCAAGGATTCTGAGGCTCCGTCTAACATACTTTGGACATGTTGTGAGGAGAGACTGATCCTTGGAGAAGGACATCATGCTTGGGAGGGTGGAGGGACAGCGCAGGAAGGGAAGGCCCTCTATGAGGTGGATTGATTCAGTGACTGGTATAATTGGGATGGGAGTGTCAGAGACAGTGCGATTGGCACAGAACAGAGTGGAGTTTAGGGCTGTTGTACATAGGGTCGCTATGAGTAGCAAGCAACTCGATGGCACATAACAACAACAACAACATCACTATCTCGAAAGCATGTGACCTATCTATGATGGTATTGCAGTCCTACACAGTGCTGGGCCTATTGTGTGGACTTGGTGTTGTCAGGTGGAGTTTGCCTAAATTGGCCCAGCATACCTTCTGGATTTCTTAGTGTACTGAGTTGTAAGCAGCACTTGATTGACTGAGCCAGTTATTCTTTCCTGTCTTGAAAGATCCACCCACCCAAAGTCCAGAACAAGGTGGTCACACCTCTACACAAAGAGGGGTTGACTGAAGAAGGGGAAAGGCCTAAAAAATCCTGCCCCACACCTTCTTTTCTGAAAATGGTAAAGGCTGTTCTGGACCTCTTTTTTTTTTTTTCTAATATAGACCCCCTGCACAAGTTGGAGTTGCTGATAGACATCAGGTTAGAGATCAGAGCCTGAATTTTAAAGTAGGAATAATTAAGGAAAATACATTAGGAATTGATAGGGATTTTGTACACTAACCTCTGTGGATCATAACAAATTGTGACTAGCCTTGAGAAGAACAGGAATCCTTGAACATGAGAATCTCAGAACATGAGAATTGTGCTCATGTGAAACGTATGCTTGGACTAGGAAGCAGTAGTCGGAACAGAGCAGGGAAACACTGGTTCAGGATCAGGAAGGGGGTGTGTCAGGGATGCTTTCTATCTGCATACCTTTTCAGTCTGTATTCAGAACAGATCATTCGGGAAACTGGACTTTATGAAGAGGAATGTGGTATTAAGATTGGAGAAAGACTCATCAACATCCCGCATTATGTAGATGACACAACCTTCTTGCTGAAATGGAAGAGGACATAGAGGAACTTTCTGCAGAAGGTCAAGGACTGTAGTCTTCAATATGTATAGAAGTTCAACATCAAGAAAACAAATATTGGTAGCTTCATGATGGACAGAGAGGAGATAGAGATTGTTGATGATTGGAGTTTGCTTGGTTCCATAATCAACACTCTTAGCACCAGCAGTCAAGAAATCAAAAGGTAAATTTTACTGGGAAAGTCTGTTGTCAGGGACTTCTGTACAGTACTGAAGAGCAATGATGTCAGTCTGGAAATTAAGGTGAGCCTGGTCCAGGCCATGGTCTTTGCAATTACTTGCTATGCATCAGAGAAATAGACAATAACTAAGGATGATAGAAGGAGGACTGATGCCTTTGAGTTGTGGTGCAGGACGAGAGTGTTGAACATACTCTGGACTGCCAGGAGAACAAACAGATCTGTCCTGGAGAGGGTGAAATCAGGTTGCTCCCTGGAGGCAAGGATTTGGAGGCTCTATTTCACATACTTGGAGCATGTGGCCAGGAGGGACCAGTCCTTGGAGAGGGACATCATGCTTGGAAGGGTGGAGGGACAGAGCAGAAGAGGAAGAGCCTCTCCTCCATGAGATGGATTGATTCAGTGACTGGAGCAATGGAATTAGGCCAGTTTGTGACGATGAGATTGGTGCCGGATAGGGCAGCTTTCAGAGCTATCATACACAGGGTCACTATGAGTTGAAGGTGACTCGATGGAACATAACAACAACAAACCTGTGAAACAGGAACCCTAGCGGCTTAGTGGTAAGAAGCTGCGTTGGCTGTAATACCAAAAGCACATGATTCAAATACCGCGCCTGCTCCTTAGAAGAATGGACAATCTCCTCCTGAGCCATTAATTTACTGCCTCTAAAAATCTGCTGGAGGGTAAGCTATGGATTGGTTCCCACTCAACGGTATTTAAACAACCACCATCACCTCTGAATAAATAGGATGCTCTGAGTAAGAAGTTGCACTGCCAACCCAAAGGCAGTGGCTCAAATCCACCAGCTGCTTCACAGTAGGAAGACGGGCAATCTCCTCCTAAGTGATTTACAGCCTCTGAAAACCTGCTGTGAGACTTAGCACATAACAACTCTCCAAGAGGGGGTTTATATGCAGGGCTCCAGAAATGTGCTTTATATATTTAACAAAGAATTTATGTAACTTTATAACTGTTGACCTTGAACAGTTAACCTTTATGAACCTAAAGTTCCTTACTTATAAAGTTGTTGTTGTTTTGTACCATAGAGTCAGAACTGACCCATAGCTGGGGGTTGGAACTGACCCATAGCTGAAAACCCTCCAGGGGATTTTCAGAAGCAGTTAATTGCACGAGGATATTGCCCATCCCTCTCCCATAGAGCAGCTGGTGGCTGTGAACTGCTTACCTTAGGGTTGGCAGTGCTGCTTCTCGCCACTAGGCCACCAGAGCTTCATACTTATAAAGATTTTAAAAAATCAATAAATACAGTGAGGATAATAATAGTACCTGCTTCACAAGGGTGTTGCAAGGATTAAATGAGTTCAAACACAGTAACTCAAAAATTGCCATTACTCAGGAGAATAACTCCTGTATGTCAGAGGTTGACTATGTTAAGATTTCAGGGATGGGACAGTTAAGAAGGAGGGTCTATGGTTGTTGTTATGTAGCATAGAGTCAGAAGTAAATCACACAGGAAGAGACTGCGCATCTTTCTCTCTAAGAGCAACTAGTGGACCCGAACTGCCTTTAGGTTAGCCATACAACTTCTTACCACTGAGACATAGAGTTCTCTGAAGGGTAGCTGAATTAGTTGGAATAAATGAGTGAGAAGAATTTGGAAATTTGAGTGGAAAGAGTAATCAGAGGGAAGAATAGGGAGGAGAAAAGAGTGAGAAAATGGAAACAATTGCAATTTTCAGTAGTAGAATAATAGCACTATGTCTTTCCAGAGCATTTATGGTTAATTTGAAATAACTTATATTGATTGGTACAATTCTTCAGAAAGCAATTTGACAGTACCTATATCAAAGTAAAACTTCTGTATTTTTTGCCCTTTTATGTCCTCTCATGTGATTAACTGCCTCAGAAAACCCACAGAGACTCAACTATGGGTCGGTTCTGACTTGCACACAACAACAACAACAATTTCTGTATCCAGGAATTTATCTTACATTAGTACTTGCAAACAGTCTCAAGGTCTCTTTGTTTTTTGGGTTTTTTTGGTGGTGCTGGATAATTTTTTTAAAATTTTGTTTAATTAATTTTAATAACAGTTTACAGAGACTTAGGGTTTCCAGGCATTCATTGTTGCACTTTTCTCCCTGCCCACCACCTCCTCCCCAGTTCACTCTTCTCTTTGAAAAGTAAAAGTTCTTTTATTGTTATACAATCCCTCCCCCCAGATCCACTCCACGAAGTAGTCTTGATTCTGGACTCTGGTCATGACAATGCCTAGTCATATATCCCTTTTAAACAGTTCTCTCCCTCATCTGTTTCAATACAGTATACATTATTTATCCCCACTTTTCTCAGTCTTCCCCCCAACCCCCATGCCAGTCCCGCTTTACAACAGTGGTATTATGAAGCATTTGTCCCTCTGTGACCAAGAGACTTCACTTAGGATAATGTCCTCCAGGGTCACCCATTTTGAATAATATTGCATGAGTTCCTTGTTTTTCAATGCAGCGTAGTATTCCATTGTGTGAATATACCACAGCTTCTCTACCCATTCGTTTGTTGATGGGCACTTGGATTGTTTCCAACTCTTTGCTGTTGTGAACAAAGCCACGATAAACATGGGTGTGCATATATCTGCTTGGATGGTAGTTATGATCTCTTTGGGGTATATTTCCAGTAATGGAATTGCTGGGTCAAATGGTATCTCTATTTGCAACTTTTTGAGAAAGTGCCACACTGGCTTCCACAGTGGTTACACCATTTTACACTCCCACCAAGAGTGAATAAGGGTTCCAGTTTCTCCGCAAACTCATCAGCATTTGCTGCTTGTTGTCTTGTTAAATTTTGCTATTCTGACTGGGGTATGATGATATCTCATGGTTTTGACAGGGTCTCTCTAATACTAAAAGTTTAAAGACAACTCAATTGATTCTCCTGATCCATGATATTTTCAATTATTAAATATGCCTTTAAAATTGGACAATAAATGAGCAAGATCAAAGAAGAATCGATGCCTTTGAACTGTGGTATTGGTGTCGTGTGTTGACTACACATGGATGGCAAAAGAACAAGCAATACTGTCTTGGCAGAAGTGCAGCCAGACTGCTTCTTAGAAGTGAGGATGGGGAGACTTCACCTCAAACACATCAGACATATTACTGGGAGCAGCCAATCTTTGGGAGAGGAGCTCGTTTTTGGGAAAGTGAAGGGTCAGAGAAAGAGAAGACTCTCATTAAGGTGAATTGACACACTGAACACAACAATGAGTTGAAGCACAAGGGAGACTCTGCATAGGATTGGGCAAAGTGTCCATAGGTTGTACACAGAGTTGCTATGAATTGCATTCTAGTTGATGGCACTGAACAAAAACAAATGTCCATCAGCAGAAAGAAATGAAAAAACAAACAAACAAGCCAGTTGCCGACCACTTCAGTCAGAAAAGAACGAAAGCATGGACTTAGTGACAGAAATGAGGCTGCAGATAAAATGATAGGATTCTGTACAATCAGTGACCTTTTCTTTGCAAATACCTTTTATAAGAAACATAAATTGCGACTATGCAGTGGCTTAGTGGTGAGGAATTGTGCCCCCAACCCAAAGATTGTTGTTGTTACATGCCATTGAGTTGTCCGCAATTCATAGCGACCCAATGTACAACAGCCCCAAACCCTGCTCTATCCTGTACCAATCTTATTGTCTTTGATACACCTACTCCCATTGCCCCAGTCACTGAATCAATCCACCTCATGAAGAGCCTTCCTCTCCATCCTGTCCTGTCCCTCCACCCTCCCAAGCATAACGATCCTCTCCAAGGACTGGTCCCTCCTTACAACATGTCCAAAGCATGTTAGACAAAGCTTCAGAATCCTTGTCTCCAAGAAGCAGCCTGGCTTCACCCTCTCCAGGATGAACTTGTTTGTTCTCTTAGCAGTTCACAGTATATTCAAAACACTTCTCCAGCACCACGGCTCAAAGATGTCAATTCTCCTTCTATCATCCCTAGTCATTGTCTAGCTTTCCGATGCATAGCAAGTAATTGCAAAGACCATGGCCTGTATTAGGTACACTTTAGTCTCCAAACTAACGTTGTTGCTCTTCAGTACTTTGGAGAAGTCTCTGACACCTGACTTTCCCAAAGTACAAAGTTCACATTTACCAGCTGTTCTGTGGGAGAAGGATGAGCAATCTCCTCTCTTGTTATTTACTGCCTCTGAAAACTCGCTGGAGGGTCAACTGAGTCAGTTCTGCCTCAATGGTACTCAACAACATATGCCTAGGGAGAGGTGTGGAAAAGCATCCTGTAACTTGACTAGGTGAGGAAGTTTGATAGCTTCCTCATTCTCATTGTTATTAAGTCAGAACTGACGTATAGCTGATTCTCTAGTGGGTTTTCAGACTGTAAATTACACGAGAGGAGATCTTTCTCTCATGGAGCAACTGGTGATTGTGATTATTATTAAGCACTGTCGTGTTGAGTAGGACTTATAGCAACCCTCTGAACTCTGTCCTATCCTGTGCCATCCTTATCATCCTCGACATTCTTATGTCCATTGTCACAGACACTGTACCAATCCACCTTGTTGAGGGTCTTCCTCTCCTTTCATACTTTTCCAAGTATGGTGTTGCTTTCCAAAGAATAGCCTCTCCTAACCACATGCCCAAAATATATGAGATGAAGCTTCACCATCTTTGCCTCTAAAGAACATTCTGGTTGTACTTTCTTCAAAACATACTCTTCTAACAGTCTGTGGGATATTCAGTACTCTTTCCCAATGCCACAACTCAAATGCCTTCATTCTTTTCCTGTCATTCTTAGTCATCGTCCAGCTCTCAGATGCATAGCAAGTGAGTGCAAAGACTATGGACTGAATCAGATAGTTTAGATAGATTAAATATGGGGAAGAGGTCAATTGATCTTTGACAAGGAGATGAAATCAGTGAAGTGGGGGAATGACAGCCTTTTTAACAAATGGTGTTGGCAAAATTGGAAAAATATCTGCAAAAGACTCAAGCAAGACCCACACCTCACTCCATACACAAAAACCAACTCAAGGTGGATCATGGACCTAGGACTAAAACCAAGGACTATAAAATTCATTACAGAAAAGCTAGGAACAACACTAGAAGTCCTAATCCACAACATAAACAGTCTTCCCAGTATCCTGGAAAAGCTACAACCAGGAGAAGATAACATAGATGAATGGGACCTTCTAAGACTCAAATCCCTATGCACATCCAAAAACTTCTCCAGTAGGGTAAAAAGGGAAGCCACTGACTGGGAAAAAGTATTCGGTAATAACATATCAGATAAGGGACTTATATCCAGAATTTATGAAATACTTGAGCACCACAACAAGATAAAGGTAAATAATCCAATAGAAAAATGGGCACAGGATATGAACAGGCACTTCACCGAAGACGACATTCAGATGGCTAACAAACACATGAAGAAATGCTCAAAATCCCTAGCCCTAAGAGAGATGCAAATTAAAACAACTATGAGATATCATTTCACCCCAGTCAAAATAGCAAAATTTAACAGAACAGCAAGCAACAAATGCTGGCGAGGTTGTGGAGAAACTGGAACCCTGATTCACTGTTGGTGGGAGTGTAAAATGGTGCAACCCCTGTGGAAAGCAGTATGGCGCTTTCTCAAAAAGTTGCAAATAGAGATACCATTTGACCCAGCAATTCCACTACTGGGAATATACCCTGAAGAGACCATAGCTGACATCCAAGCAGATATATGCACACCCATGTTCATTGCAGCTTTGTTCACAATAGCAAGGAGTTGGAAACAACCTAAGTGCCCATCAACAAACGAATGGCTAGAGAAGCTGTGGTATATTCGCACAATGGAATACTATGCTGCATTAAAAAACAAGGAACTCATGCAATATTATTCAAAATGGTTGACTCTGGAGAACATTATGCTGAGTGAAATATCCCAGTCACAAAAGGACAAATATTACATGATGCCACTGTTGTAGAATGGGACTGTCCTTGGGGTTGGGGAGAGACTGAGTAAGATGGGTTCAATAATGTATACTGCACTGAAACAGAGGAGGGAGAAAACTGTTTAAAAGAGATATATAACTAGGTATTTCTGTCATCACAGGAGACTAGAGCGAGGGCTACATGGTGGAGGGGACCTGGGGGAGGGTTTGTAAAACAATGAAAGAATCTTTTCTTTTACTTTTCCATAATTTTTGGACTCATGTACTTATAACTTGTTAGTCAAATTTGTGTCTTCTAGGTTGCAACACCCCCATGATACATCTTCAAGGATATGAACATATACGGCCAAGCACAATCAATAAGAGTGCATCTAAATTCCAAAATCAATCTCCATAATAGTCTATGTGTTTCCTACTACCAACGGGGCCCTTTAGAGTAGTGAGAGAAGATCTTCACCCTGAAACCCACAGCGTCCCTTTTCAGCAGGAAGTAACTAAGAGAATACGCCGTCCCCTTTTCCTTATGACTCAGGGAGAAGACTCTCTCAGGGAGGAGTGATAGGGAATGGCAAAAGATACACTGACAAAGAAGATTAATCAGAACTGGCTTTGACAAGCACTGTGGCATTTGGACAAGAACAAACTGGGAGGAGGGTAGAGAGAATAGTGCAACAATGAATGAATGGAAACCCAAAATCTCTGTAAATGTTTATGAAAATTAATAAAATATAATTATAGAAAAAAAATTAAAAAAATATGGGGAAGAGAAAACGAAGGGGAATAAAAATAGCGTCCTCAAGTAGCCAATTGCCATTCATAAGGTTAGCCAGATGATATCACCAATATCAACCATTTTGATGTATAAAAATGGCAATTTCTTTAGGTTCAGCCTAAAAGAAGAGGCTGTAGATTCATTTCATAATGTTGCAGAGGGCAAATGAGAATCATTGCGTGAAAGAAAGAAATATTGTCTCAAAATAGGCAGAATTTTGTCATAATTAGAAATTCAAGAGCTGAGCCAGTTGCCTTATCAAGCTCTCAATGTCCTGTCACTGAGAAAGCCAGGCAAAACTGAGTAACAGTCTGTTGGAATTATTTAGAATTGTCTGCATTTAGTCGGAGACTCTCCATGACAGAGCCTGTGTTTCCAGCCTCTCTTGCTGGACCCGTCGGTACAGGGATGACAGCCAGATACTTATATTGCTCTGGTCAGCCTGTGTTATTTACATTGCTATGTTCCTATGCATATCAGTCTCCTTGCTTAAAAGTCCATTTCTCACAACTATGTATGCTGCAAACTCCTAGTTATCTTTCCAGATACTTCGTAAGTATGGCTTCACCTACACTCCCCAAATGGTCTGCCATACTCTCTTTTGTACCAGCTTGTATACTGTGCTTACTCTTGTAGTGGCATTTACATTCTTTAGGCATTTTTTAATATACTTGTCCCTCTCCTACTAGAATTGAGATGGGAGCTACTTGCGGGAAGGAAATACATCTCTATTAACCCTTATATATTCCCAGTGACGAGAGAGGTATCTAGTACATAAAACCAGTAAAACTAGTTACTCTTAAGTAAATTACGGCTCATGGTAATCCTATGTGTCTGAGTAGAGCTGTGCTTCAAAGGATTTTTCATGATTGACTCTTCACAAGTAGATTCGCAGGCTCTTTCTTCCTAGGCACATGTAGGCATACTCTAACCTCCAACCTTTGGTTTAACTCTTTGCCCCAACACTGGCCTCCATCTGGCGTGGCACATGGTAAGTAAAAAAATTTGTTAAATTAATAAGGTTGGATAATTTCATTTTATAGATGTTTTTGGTTATAAATTGTTGTTGTTCCTATTATATACTGGTTTGTTTGCATGTTTGTTTTCTTGTTGTGTACCATTGAATTGGATCCGACTTGCCCAGGAGGAGATTGCCCCTTCTCCAGCAGAACAAGACTCCAGACTCCAGCAGAGTCTGGTGGATTCACTACATATACTGTTGAGTCAAAATTGACCCATAATTGACCTTCCAGCAGGTTTTCAGAAGCAGTTATCACACAAGAGGAGATTTCAGATTTTTCTCCTACAGAGTAGCTGGTGAATGTAAACCATGTGCCCTTGGATTGGTACCAGGTAGAAATTTTAAAGTGTGTGTGTGTGTGTGTGTGTGTGTGTGTGTGTGTGTGTGTGTGTTTGTGTGTGTGTGTGTGTGTCTGTGAATATTTAATATTTTAAGAATTAATGTCTTTACTGATTCAAACAAGCTTGAAAGCAGGAATGGCATCCACTTCTGAAAGAGCTTTTCTCCGGAAACTCTATGAACTTGGAGAAATGATCAAAGTTATACAAGTGTTCAGGTATTTTGTTCATAGGGTCACTATGAATCATCTATGACTTGATGGCACATAACAATAACAACACCACCAACATAGAGAGAGCTCTGTGGGCCTGGTAGATAGAAAATTATACCACCAAGTCAAAGGTGGGTGATTTTAATCTATGGCCCTCGGGCCTGGTTTTAATTGATTTTGGTCAAACATTCTTCTAATTGGTGTAGCACAGATCTGTCCATTTGCTGTACAGAGGTAATGCGTGGTTGCTGTAATGCTAAACACTGTGACAATGATGGATCAAATGTGATAATGGTTACCCATGATGGACAGTGTTTGGTGGAGCTCCCCAATTTAAACAAGCTTGGAAGCAGGAGTGGCATCCACTTCTGAAGGAGCTTGCCTCCAGAAACTCTATGAACTTGGGGAAACGATGAAAGTTATAATTGTTCAGGTCTTTCACTCATAGGGTTGCTATGAGTCATCTATGACTCTACGGCACTTAACAACAACAACATATGTGATGCACTTTGATATTTTCTATTCGATATTAATGATTTTCCCCCCATGGAGATATGACCCACAAAATTTACTTTATAACTCATCAGGGGATTTCTAGCCTCAGTCTGAAAAGTGTTGAACTGCATGACAAGGAGCAGGAATTGCTGCGACACTGTACAGTCATGAGAACCTGAGAGAAATGATGGCCTCTCTTACCAGAAAGGTGTGTAGCTACTAAAATTGACATTCAGTTATAGAGACTGACCCACTAAAGTCCTTCTGTGGATCACAGTTATTAGAACAGTCCTTCTACTGGCATTTTAATTTTCTGAGAAATAGTAAGAAGTAGTCTTAGGAGTCATTTGTAGGGAAAACATAAAATTAGGAGAAAAGTACATTAAACAATTGAAAAAACCACACCCATGGATAAGGAGTAAATTCTGATGTGTAACAGGCAGAGAAATAGCTCTGAAAGATAAAGAAGTGGAAGGAAAAGAAACTCTGGTTAACTAAAGGTTAGGAGGAAGGGATGGGTCACAATTTTAGTTCATTTGAGTCTGATATTCTCTTCAGACTGTGAAGCTTGGGCTTACAAGCCTGAAGCTTTCTTCTCCCCCCCACCCCCCATCCCTTTCTACCTTTTAGGCAGCCCTTGTGGAAACTCTGAATTTTTTTTTCCGTCCAGATGGGGAGTTCTGGCAGAAAGAATGTTTTGGCCTGTGTGCAATGACTCCATTCTCTCTGCCAAAGAATAAAACTAAAGTCCATTTTCTCAGAACCTAGCTAATGTTTTTAGGAACCATGACTCTAATCAGGGAGAGATTGAAATCATCTAATAAAAAGGAAAAGAAGGCTCACTTATCCAGTGATCCTCAGCGATACTAGGATCCTTAATCAACATATGATTTGGAAATGGAATCTATCTCCTACCAATGAGACTTAACCTCAGAACTACAGAAGTCAGAGAAACCCTATGAACAATGATCTGAACCTTGCCCTCCTATGGGTCAACCTCGCAATCTCTGTCATGCTCGAGCCCATTGATTGTTACAGACACTGTGTCAATCCAGCTCATTGGGGGTCTTCCTCTCTTTTTCTGACTCTCTGCTTTAACCAGCATGATCTTCGATGAAAATGTTTCTATCACTTTGTCTAAGAAGCGAGAAACATTCATCTCACACATTTCCCAGAGCAAAGAGGGACACATATGAAACTCAGAATCATAATACAATTGACTTCCTGTTGAACCCTGAGGAACATGGGTGTTACTATTACTCTCATAAAGTCCAGAACATTATTATAGTCCATAAGTAACATTTCTGCTGGAAGGAGAATGGAATTTGGGGTGGGGTTAGGAAACCTGAGTTATGTCCCTGGATAGGCCCCTGACTCACTGTCTGATAATGGCTGGTCACTTCCTGGCTCAGTGTTAAGGCTGCTTTCCTTCATGCCCACACATACCCAGCCCCATTCTCAAGTAAGATAAAATAGTTATTCTTTCTTGAGAAAGTTAAACATGACTCTTTCTAGCAGTGTGGAGAATAGTCAGTCTCTTTGAAATCAATGTAAGATGGTTGTGTTCATTATACATCTAGTTTGAACTCCAGAATAGTACATGAAATAATGGGAACTGTAAAATTCTTGTTTGTTTTGGGGCTTCTCAGATGAGAATGAAACAAATAGGTGGTCTGCTATCTTCTGATCTTCTTCTGTCTTCTGGGATGATACTGCTGTGCCCCTAACATAGGGCATCAGAGTGATATTTGGGAGACAACAACTGAGCAACAGCCAGCTAGGTCAGGGAATGAGTCAGGGCTGAAGGACTTGATACCAACCTCTCCCATTCCTGCCAGAAAACCTCTGGGGTGAGACAGCCATGAGAGAGAAGCAGAGGGGCGGGCTCACCGCTGCCTGCCCTGAGGCCTCGGGCTTGTGGTTTCACCCGGGCTTGCCCTGCAGCCGTAACGTGTCTGCTGACACGCAAGCCCTGGACCTGGATGTGCTTTTTCCCTCCCCCTTTCCCAAACTTTAGCTGAGTCTCAGAAATTGCTAGTATGTTAAACCCCAGAAGCAATTTGAGGAAAGATGAGAGGAAAGGGAGGAACAGACCTAGGTGGAGAAGTAGCACTTTAAAAAACATAAGGCAAAGCATAGGTGACATTTCCTCTAGAAGGTGAGGAGGAAATAGAAGCTAAACTCACCTTGTAGGAAACCAGGACAAGAAAAGAGTAGAGAAGTGGCAGGCGGGGCTGGTTCAGATGGTAGGAAGTGAGGGATGAAAGAACTAGCCTGAAAATCTGGCAGACCCCAAAGCAAAGTGACAAACATCTCCTGGTTGAAGGTGTTCTACTCTTTCTTCAACACCATTCCCTGCTGTGTGGCACAGTTCTTAGGACTCTCCTATGCAAAATCCATTTTAGGCACCTACTTTTCGGTTATATGTTTTCATATATGATACACTTAGTACTACAACAGCTGTAATATGTACAAAACCCCACTGCCATTTAGTAGAGTCTGCACTGTGACCCTCCACAGAGTTTCCAAGACTGTGAATATTTATGGGAGGAGGCTGCCATCTTTCTCCTAGGAAGAATTCAATAGATTCGAAGTGTTGACATTTTGTTTAGCAATGCAACACATAACACACCATACAAATGAGTACACTGAGACATAGAAAATGTAAATTAATTTGCCTACAGAGTTGGAAATTAGAGGAATCAGTTCTCTTTCAGAACTTCCATGGATTCCATTATACTTTGATTTCAAGTCACATCAAATCAAAATATCAAAACAGTGCAGAGATTTCTCAAGACTTACAAGCAGGAATAAGAAACAGATCAGGTAATGAACAAACAATAAAAGGAAATCTCTGCATATGAGTATTTAAAAATCCTGTTGGGCTTGTACAAAACCAAGAGTCCATGGTCCTCCATGTAATCCATTCTAAATCAAAGTGACCCTAGAAAACAGAGTAACAGTTCCCCACAGGGATTCCAAGACTAAATCTTAAGGGAAGCCAACACTCTCATCTTTCTCCCATTGAGTTTACACAAGCCTTTCTGAAAGCTGATCCCAGTGCAGCCTTGGTACCCTCTAGTGGAAATTTCCTGCATTCACACAGTTTTTCTGGCTTCAACCCCAAAGAGCTGGGAATGTCTTTATCTAGCCACTGAAGAGCATCCCAAAATGATGGTCAGATCCGTGTGTTTGTATGTAAGGGTCTCTGTGAGGCAGAGGATGGACTATGGGCTAGAGGGAAGGTGTGCTGAACTCATAAGAGGCCTCTAAAGAGAGTCACTATTATGGGTTGAATTGTGCCCCCTAAAATGTGCTGTTCTTTCTAACCCCTCTGCCTCTGGTTTTAATCCCATTTGGGAATGGGTGTCTTTGTTATGCTAATGAGACAGGATTAGTGTAGGATGACTTTTGAGTCCATCTCTTAAAAGATATAAATAGAGCAGATTAAGCAAACAGAGATTGAGGAAGATTGATGCCAACCTCATGGAGCTCTACCTTCAAGGAACAAGGAAATAGAAGCTGAAGAGACCAGGACCTTCTCCCAGAGCTGACAAGAAAGAGAAAGCCTTCCCCTAGAGACCATGTTGTGTGTGCTATGGAGTCAGTTCATAGCTTCGGCAAATTTTCAGAAACGGTAAATAATTTTGGTTGTGTCATCTGCATAACGCAGATTGTTGATAAATCATCCCCCAATCTTGACCCCACATTTCTCCTCATAGAGCCCAGCCTCCCGGATAATCTGTTCTGCATATAGATTGAAAAGGTATGGAGATAGGATGCATCCCTGGCATATGCCCTTCCCAATTTTGAACCATGCAGTGTTCCCTTGCTCTGTTCTGACGACTGCCTCCTGGTCCAAGTATAGGTTTCGCATAGAACGATCAAGTGTTCTGGGATTCCCGTTCTTCTCAGAGCTTGCTGAAACTGAAAAGGACCTGAAGCACCTGCTGCAGAGGGTCAAGGACTGCAGCCTACAATATGGATTGAGGCTCAATGTCAAGAAGACAAAGATTCTCACCACTGGACCAATTGGCAGCATCAGGATGGATGGTGAAGAGATTGAGATTGTACACAGCTTTAGTTTGCTCGGCTCCACAGTCAACACTCTTGGCACCAGTAGCCAGGAAATAAAAAAACGTATTGCGATGCGAAAGTCTGCTGTTAGGGACCTCTCCAAAATACTCAAGAGCAACAGTGTCTCTCTGGAGACTAAGGTCCGTCTTATACAGGCCATGGTTTTTGCAATCACTTGTTATTCATCAGAGAGTTGGACAATGACTAAGGAGGATAGAAGGAGAATTGACGCCTTTGAGCTGTGGTGCTGGAGAAGAGTATTGAATGTACCATGGACTGCCAAGAAAACAAACAGATTCATGGTAGAGAGGATTAAACCAGGCTGCTCCTTGGAGGCAAGGATTCTGGGGCTTCGTCTGACATACTTTGGACATGTTGTAAGGAGAGACAGGTCTTTAGAGAGGGACATCATGCTGGGTAGAGTAGAGGGACAGCGCAGGAGGGGAAGACCCTCTATGAGGTGGATTGATTCAGTGACTGGGGTACTCGGGATGGGAGTGTCAGAGGCAATGAGATTGGCATAGGATAGAGCACAGTTTAGGGCTGTTGTACATAGGGTCGCTATGAGTCGCAAACAACTCGACGGCACATAACAACAACAACAACAACAAATATGTCAGGGATGCAAAACTGGCACAAGATAAGGCAAGGCTCAGACCCAATTGTTCATGTAGTTGCTATATGTTACAGTTGACTTGAAGACAGAGAACCACAACAAGGTCCATAGGAAGTTATACTGCTAACCTGAGCTTCTTTATTTTATCATTATTTTGTGTGTGTGTGTGTACCATCAAATCAGATCTGACTGGTACAGGAGATTGCCCCTCCTTCTCCAGCAAAGAATCTGGTGGATTTGAAGTGCATACCTCTGAGATTGCAGTACAGTTTTTTGCTACTAGGCCACCAGAGCTTCCTTAACCTGAGCTTCTTTAGAGGTTCAAATCTACCAGCTGCTCCAAAAGAAAAAAATGGACACTTTCTTCCCATGTGGTTTACAACCTCAGAAACGCAGTGGAGGGTCAGCTACAAGTCAGTTCTGATGAGATGTCAGTGAAAGAGTGAGATTCCTAAACTGTGAGAAAACAAATACCTGTTTGTTAAAGTCACCTTCCTGTGGTATTTCTGTTATAGCAACACTATTTAACTATGATAGACACTGTTGGCATGTAAACTAGCTTAATACACCTCAAAAGGGACTGTAGGTACTTAAGGTTATAATGAAAGAGTTGGCATGTTTTTTTAAAAAATGCAAACCAATTTATGGTTAAAACCAAGCAGTCAATATAGTGGAAAGAACTTTGGCTTGGGCGACAGGGGTACTGGGTTCCAGTGCTGCCACTGACTTGCCCTGTGATCTTAGGCAAGTCACTCAGCATCTCTGAGTTTTAACTCTCTTCCACTAAAATATTGACTTAATTTTTGCCTTCGTTTTCCTATACTCTCTGCACTTTTCATTCTACTGCTCAACAAGTCTATCAAACTGTCTAGTACTGACAAACACTATTCTAGGTACAGCATCCCAAGTTCATGAACCCTCTGACAATGGACCCTAGCGTGTGAGAACTAGCTGCCGGGCTCCTGGAATCCCATGCTCACAGCCCTCTATGCGCTTCTGGCACTCCTTGCCAAAGTTCTCAGCCCTAAGGTGTCAGATTTATTTCTGTCTCCCTTCCCCCTGTAGGGAGTAATCCCTGGGAATGGAAGTGGGTTAGAAACAGATTACTCTGATCCAGGGGCTTTGCTCTCTCCTTCCTAAATGTGGTTTTGAGAGGAGAGAGAATAACAAATAGCTTGAAATTCCCTTTTAGGATTATTGCTTGGTTTAGTCAGCTGAGTGAAAATGGAGGGAGCAAAAAGAATTGAGTCATTTTAGGTCTACTTTGAACAGTGAGATGCACGAGTTTCTTTCTTTCTTTCTTTCTTTCTTTCTTTCTTTCTTTCTTTCTTTCTTTCTTTCTTTCTTTCTTTCCCAAGATGAGCAATAAATATCTCTTCCTGGATATATCTTTAGAAAAAGGAGTCTGAGGATGACCAAAGAGGCAAAAGAAAAGATTTTTCTTCCAACAGCAGGAGTAGTAGGAGGGCAGATGAGAAAGAGGTGCCCAGGAATAGGGACTCACTTTGGGGCTTGGAAGTAATGTGGTTTTCAGTGGTTTTAGCTTCAACCAGTGAGATCTGATTCCTAGGGAGAGAAAGCCAACATCCAAGGATTCCTAAAGATTTCCAACTCACATCCAGGTTAGGATGCCTCTTGCTTTAGGCAGACTGCACTCTCACTAGATTCTGAGGATAGGAGTGTTAATGTGTCTCAGCACAATGGCACTCAGACTTGTGAGGATTCTGTCAGACTCTGAAAATCCCTTTCAGGGCTATCATGGGATTTAGAGCAATGACTAGAACTAGCTAGAGTAAGAATGTGTATTAAATTAATGTTGTTGTTGTTCTTAAGTGCCGTCAAGTCGCAGGCAACTCATAGGGACCCTATGAAGAAGAGTCCTCAATGCTTGGGTGTCTCTCATCCTCTCTCCAGGTTCATAGGGTTTCTGGAGGCAAGCTATTATGGAAGTGGATGCCACTCCTCCTTCCAAGCTTGTTTTAATCGGGGAGCTCCACCCCACTCTCTGTCCGCATTGGGTAACCAGCCATTAACGTATTTTGACACATCAGTGTCACAGTGTTCAGCCTCACGGCAACCACAAGTTACCCGCAGTACGGCTATACGACCTAGAGGAATGTCTGAACAAAATAGGTGAAGGAGACCTGATGACATAGTGTGTAACATATTGGGCTCCTAAACAAAAGATTGGCAGTTTGAATCCACCAGGTGCTTACTCCTGGGGGAAAAAGATGGTCTCCTCACCTATCTGGATTGACAGCTTCAGAAACCCAATGGAGGATCACCATGAGTTGAAATCAACTTGGGTTTGGTTTTGAGACTTTTGTAGGGAGCTCTGGTGCATGGTCTCTAGAAAGTCGTGCTGCTGACCCAAAAATGAAGAACCTCTGGCAGTTTGAATCCACCAGCTGCTCTTCAGGAGAAGGATGGGCAGTCTCCTTCCATTGTCATTTGTTGTTGTTGTTGATTGCCATCAAGTCCAGCATGACTCATAGTTGACTCTATGAACAAAAGGCCTGAAACCTTTCTATAACTTGTAATTTATCAAAGTTAATAGAGTTTCCAGAGGCATGTTGTTTAGGATGTGGATGCCACGCCTGCTTTACAGCATGGAAACCTGATGGAGGGTCACTATAAGCTGGAACCAACTTGGCAATGAGTTTGAGTTTTTTGAGGCTGATGGGTTAGGAAAAGAGACAGAGATAAGATGTGAACCCAGGCACTATAGAACATTAACTTCTTTGTGAAAGCCATAGATAGTGAACACTTGTACTAACAAGGAAGCTCTGTTAACATTGTTAGGTAAATATCAGTAAAGAATATTTCTTAGAAAGTCAGGACTCTTAGTTTCCTCTGTTACTTGATCTTGGAAACACAATTCTTTCGTCCTCCATGGTCTCACGTCCCTGAAGAGAGCTACAATACAAACACAGGACAAACCTATTATGCTTAAATATTGTTTAGAATCAGATTCTTTCAATTCTCCAGAAGGATTTTTCTTGCTCAAATCAACAGTACTTCTCCAGGTTTGCAAGTTACTAGGCAGAATTTCAGAACTTCCCATCTTTGATGCCATCTGCCACTAGAAAAACAAATTTCAAGTTGATGTCCCATTGCTCACAAGGAGATCTATCCTTTTTATATTCCACATAGATACAAGAATCCTCTTTTTTAAGAAAAAAAATAATTTTTTCCCCTTTGCTTCATTATTATCCCATCTGGATGCCACTCACCCCTTCATTGAATAAAAATAAATAAATACTTGCATGCTTATTGCATGCAAGAGTCGTCTTGGTAAGGCTGAACCCAGAATCACCCTGTATCTTCTTCCAGTTGCACAAATCCTTCCTCTTGTTCACATTACCACGGCAACCTCTCTTCATCTTGCTTTTTTTGAAATATGAATTACCAAAGTTATAGGATTAACAAATATCCTTTCAGTGTTACTTCCCCACTAGGTAGTTTCCAATTACCAATGGAGCTAATAAGATATAAAGATAATATGACTTTTCAAAAAACACAGCTATTGTTTTTAAAGTTCACTTATAATTCATCCCAGAATGAATTAAATGATATTGATTCTCCTTACTATTTTCTCTCTTTCTTTTGATGGTCCTTGACAATTACCTGGACCTTATGTAACACTTCTACCCCAGCCTGTAAGTTCTCATATTTATGACTCACAGTTCCTACCTTATTGCAAAATACTGATGGTAAGTGCTCAATGATCACTAATTGTCTAACTGAAATAATAACTGCTACGATGGGAAGAATTTGCTGTCCTGCAGTACCAGATTTTCTAGGATGATCCAATATCATGAATCCTAACAATTGAATATGAGGCAGTACAACATAGTAGCTAAGTGTTGGAGTTCTGGCACTAGACTGTGGATTTTAATGTCAGTAGTGTTTAATACCAGCCATGTGATCTTAAATCAATTAAGTACCTAATTTCTCTGTGGCCAAATCATAAATGTGCAATATGAATAATGTTCTTGTTTGTGGTAAGGATTAATTAAATTCATCTACATAAAATTCTTGGGAAATTGCCTGGCATATAACAAACAATATATATCAATACACATAGAGCTCTGTTGACCTAGTGATAAGTGCTGCCCACCCAGAGATAGTTCAAATTCACCAGTTGCTCCATGGGAGAAAGATGAGCAATCTCTTTTTATGTGATTTACAGCCTCTGAAAACCCACTGGAGTGTCAGCTGTGAGTGAGTTTTGACTTGATAATATGCAAAAACAACAACATATGCCCTGGTTGTATAGTGTATCACATATCGGGCTGTTAACCAATGGTCAGTGGTTTGAAACTACTAGCTGCTCTTTGAGAGAAAGATAGACAGTCTCCCCTCTGTAAAAATTTACAGCCTAGGAAACCCAATGGAGGGTGATTATGAGTCAAAATCAACTTGATGGCAGTGTGAGAGTGAGAGTGGTATATATACTAATCATACAACACACACATACACTCTGAGATTATATATATACACACACACATATATCTATATCTATATCACCCATATATTTATTCCCTGGTATGTGTGTATGTGTATGTATATATATATATATATATACATATATATATATATATATAAAATTCCATATATATGTATATGTGTATATATATATATTCCCATGTATGTGTGTGTATATATATTCCCATGTATGTGTGTGTGTGTATATATATATACACCATTCATATACTCTTATATATGTAAATATGTCACTCATATATATATATATACCCCATTCATATACTCAAATATATAAATGTCACTCATATATATACTTCTCATATATATATCTCATATATATTACTCATGTAACAACAATATAGATATTTGCCATCGTTCATCCCTATTAAGCTATTAGTATTGTTTTTGTCAGTTGTTCTCCAGTCAAAATTTGGACTCTTGATGACCCATATGTGTGGAATGTATTTCATAGGGTTTTCAAGATTATGAACTTTTAGGAGCAGACTTTATTTCTGACGTACCTCTTGTTAAACTTGAACTAGCACTTTGAACTTGTTTGAATTGGTTCAGTCATGGCTGAGGAAATGAAACTGGGAATAGACCCAAATATTTAAAATTTGAGTGTTCTGGAATGCTAATCAGAATAGTAAAAATGGGTAAAAGCCCTAGAATGGGAAACTAAAAAAAAAAAAGCGTAGTGAGCTATTTCATGAGCCTGATGCCAGGACTGTGAAGAGTTAGGTGACACACATTTAAATAGCAGTTGATCATCATATTTGAGCTGTGCACCATTTTCCACTCAGTTGGTCAAGAGATTTGGTTGCTATTCAGTGTACTCCCTGCTTTTGTTTTCTAAAAGGGATACTAAATTTGTGATGGGGCTTTGACTTTAATTTTTCCGGTTAGAGTATTTGGGTCTTTGCCAGCGTGGCTCTCTTGGCTGTGACTGGACTGGTTTAAACTGGTTTAGAGCCTTGAACAGACACTCTATTAGTAGTCTGGCACTTAACTACTTGAACTACCAGGGACTCGAGACTATTAGTAAATGAATTAACACAAACGTGCATTTTTTGAAATGAGAAATTATTTTATTGGTCCATGTGTCTTTTACTTTAGTAAATATGCTGTTTTTTAAACAGGTTATTTTTTTATTTTATTAATTTTAATGAACATTTACAGAGATTTTAGATTTGCATTCATTCATTGTTGCACTATTTTCTCTACCCTCCCCCCCCCCCCAGTAAATGTTTTATACTGACCGGTCTATTCTGGCTCAGAGTAATCCTATAGAATAGAAAATTCCCTACAGAATTTCATAGGTTATAATCTTTACAGGAGCAGATCACCAAGACTTTTCTCCAGTGGAGAGTTAAGGAATTAGAACTACCTACTTATTGGTTAGCAGCCGAGCCCTTTAACCATTGTGCTACTAGGTCTTCTCAGTAAATATTCAGTGCTTTCCAGACAACTCCAATTTACAACGACCCTACATACAATAGAATGAAACACTCTCTGATCCTGTTCCATACTTAACATTTCTGCTATGCTCCAGCCCATTGCTGCAGTCACTGAGTCAGTCTATTTCATTGAGGGTCTTCCTCTCACTGACACTATTTATTTTGGTTGCTTCCCAATCTGAGGGCCTCATTTTCTGGTACTATATCAGATAATGATCTGCTGCTAATCAAAGGCCTATTATTGCATGGCTAAAACACAGTTCTAATTAATTTCTATAATCTGACAGTATGAAAACGTGTTCTTCATGTGGTACAAAAGGAGCATTAGGGCTCAGGTTTAAGGTTATAGTTATACAGTATACTGAACCTACTCATTCTCTTCTTTTCTGGAGTTCCAGTACCTTCAACCTACTCCCAGCATAGAAGAAAAGCACTTGTCACAGAGCTCTCTGATTTCAAAGCGGAAATAACTCGTCTTTATTTAATGAATGGAAACAAGGCGCAGCATACAGACTGCAGCGATTTCAGAGAATCCTGTGCGCACGCGCGCTAGGGCTTTCGGGCAAAGTTCCCGGCGCGTGACAGCCGTGCGTTCCGCCCTACGCCCCCTACTATTGAATAACGCATGCGCAGCCCTTCCTTCTCTCTCCACGCGCACGGGCGCGCCCGCGGAGGGCGCGCTCCCTGGAAAATTCCACTTCTGAACTAGCTCCACCCTCTGAACCTCCTCCTCCTCCTCTTCCTCCTCCTCCTCCTCCTCCTCGGGGGCCCCACGCTCTTCACGTTCAGGTCCCATCCCAGCAGCCTTTGCGAACGAAATGGCAGCCCCCGTCCTGCAAGGCTTGTGTCGTTTATCCAAGCCTTTGAGCTGTTGGTCACGGCAGGTGGGTAGGAATTGAGCTGACAAAAGCCAGCACGCTGGACGAGGAAGGCAGAGTAGGGGGTTAATATCGTTTTGCTGTTGTCTTTAGTGAGATTAGAGGCCACCAATCAGATCTAGGCTAAGGAAGTTCGAAATACGAGGCCCTGTTACGAGTTTAGCGGCTGAGTGGAGAGAACTAGTGTGAGCCGCGAAGGCTTGCGAGTTCACATGATTAAATTTCTCCAGTTTATTTGCTCTCATTCCGTCTGACGGAGAGATGTTAAAGATTTGGAAGTTGACCTCCCATATTTCGATTACTTGTGAATGTCCCAAACTGAAGAGCTTGGAAGGAGGGTCTGGCTGGTATCGTCCCAAGCAAACCTCATATTCAGAGATTTTTTTTTTTTTAAAGGCCTCTAGACTTGTAAAGACTTTATTAGGTCATATAGAAAGTAGAATGGCACAAAAAAAGCTGTCAGTGAGCCTCCCAGCAGAATACTGTTTAGTCCGGTCAAGTCAACTGCGACTCAGTAGTAACCCTATGACAAGATAGCTGAACCGTACCCAATCTTGCACCATCCCCAGGGGCTTTAGCATGTTCACATCCATTGTGTTTGTCACTGTGTCAGTCCATCTCATGGGTCCCCTTTTTTGCTGATCTTGCTTTCCCAGCATGATGTTTCTAACAACTGGTTGAAATCTGACCATCCTTGCCTTTAAGGAGTACTCTGGTTGTACTTCCTTAAAGACAGGTCTGTTTGTTCTTTTGGCAGTCCATGGGATATTCAGTAGTCTTTTTTATTTTATTTTTGTTTTATTTTATTATTTTCTCTGTTTGTGTACCATCAAATTGGATCTGACTGGTACAGGAGGAGATGGCCCCTTTTTCTCCGGCAGAGCATCTGGTAGATTCGAACCACATATCTCTGGGATTGCAGTGCAGCTTCTTGCCACTAGGCCACCAGAGCTCCCCTGGGATATTCAGTAGTCTTAAACACAAGAATTTGAAGGCATCAATTCATCGTCTGTCATCCTTATTCATTGTCCAACTTTCAGATGCATGAAGCATTTGGAAAAAACATGGCTTGGATCAAGTGCATCTTTGCTTTTAAACTGATGTCATTGCTCTCTCCATAGCACTTTGGAGGTACCCTTGACAAGAAATTTTCCAAAAGCAAAGTGTGATTTTTATTTATTTATTTATTTATTTTAATTGTTGGACCATGGGTGTTGATTATGGATCCAAGTAAAAGGAAATCCTTGACAGCTTCAGTTTTTCTTTATCATGATGATGGTGCCTATTGGTCCAGTGGTGAGAAGTTTTTGTTTTGTTTTGTTTTGTTTTTCTATAATTATATTTTATTAATTTTCATAAACATTTACAGAGATTTTGGGTTTCCATTCATTCATTGTTGCACTATTCTCTCTACCCTCCTCCCAGTTTGTTCTTGTCCAAATGCCACAGTGCTTGTCAAAGCCAGTTCTGATTAATCTTCTTTGTCAGTGTATCTTTTGCCATTCCCTATCACTCCTCCCTGAGAGAGTCTTCTCCCTGAGTCATAAGGAAAAGGGGACGGCGTATTCTCTTAGTTACTTCCTGCTGAAAAGGGACGCTGTGGGTTTCAGGGTGAAGATCTTCTCTCACTACTCTAAAGGGCCCCTTTGGCAGTAGGAAACACATAGACTATTATGGAGATTGATTTTGGAATTCAGATGCACTCTTATTGATTGTGCTTGGCCGTATATGTTCATATCCTTCAAGATGTATCATGGGGGTGTTGCAACCTAGAAGACACAAATTTGACTAACAAGTTATAAGTACATGAGTCCAAAAATTATGGAAAAGTAAAAGAAAAGATTCTTTCATTGTTTTACAAACCCTCCCCCAGGTCCCCTCCACCATGCAGCCCTCGCTCTAGTCTCCTGTGATGACAGAAATACCCAGTTACATCTCTCTTTTAGACGGTTCTCTCCCTCCTCTGCTTCAGTGCAGTATACATTATTGAACCCATCTTACTCAGTGTCTCCCTAACCCCAAGGACAGTCCCATTCTACAACAGTGGCATCATGTAATATTTGTCCTTTTGTGACTGGGATATTTCACTCAGCATAATGTTCTCCAGAGTCAACCATTTTGAATAATATTGCATGAGTTCCTTGTTTTTTAATGCAGCATAGTATTCCATTGTGCGAATATACTAGTGGTGAGAAGTTTTGTTTTCTTGATGTTGAAATGTAATCCATACTAAAGGCTGTAGTATTTGCTCTTTTGCAGCAAGTGCTTTAAAGTCTTTTTCACTTCTCAAGCAAGGTTGTGTCATGTGCATAGTGCAGGTTGTTGATTAATAATCATCAGAATGAGCAGTATATAAATGTGGAAGAGGTACCGAGAGAACGTTGCTCATTTCATTATTTGATGTTAAAAGCCTTTGAATCAGCTTCAACTCATAGTAACCCAACTCTGTCCAATCCTGTACCATCCTTATAATCTCTGCTGTGCTTTAAACCTATTTTTATAGTCACTGAGCCAGTCTGTCTCATTGAGTATTTTTCTCTTCTTTGCTGACCCTCTCCTTTTCCAAGCACAAAGTCTTACCATCCTTACTTTAGTTAATGCTTAAATTCCCTCACTAGATTGAAAGTCCTCGGAAAGCAGAAACTTTGTGCTAATCAACTTTGTATCCATAGGTGTTAGAAAAGTACGTAGAAGGCCTTTAGTAAATGCTGAGTGATGTTAGAGTGGTTGCTTTCTGGTTATTATTTTTTTTTAAGAAGATGATCTATTATTTATTGATCTTAGTCACAGACATATTTCCTGCTTCTATATTTAAATCTGTGGTTTGGCTGGTTGTTATTAAGAGGCATGTTGTTAGGTGCTGTCAAGTCGTTTGCGATTCACAGTGACCCTATGTACAATAGTCCTGACACCTGCTTTATCCTGTGCGAATTTTACTGTCTCTAACATACCTACCCTCATTAACCTAGTCACTGAATCAGTCCATCTCATCGATGGTCTTTCTCTCTTTCTCTGCCTCTCCACCCTTCCAAGCATGATGTCCCTCTCCAAGGACTGATCCCTCATTGCAACATGTCCAAAGTATGTCAGGCAAAGCCTTAGAATCCTTGCCTTCAAGAGCAGCCTGGTTTCACCCTCTCTATGGCAAACCTGTTTGTTCTCCTGGCAGTCCATAGCATATTCAACACTCTTCTCCAGCCCACAGCTCAAAAGAGCATCACAGCTCTTTCTATCATCCCTAGTCATTGTCCAGCTCTCTGACACATAGAAAGCAATTGCAAAGAGATTGACCTGGATGAGGTGTACCTTAGTCTCCAGACTGATGTCATTGCTCTTCAGTACTCTGGAGAGGTCCCTGATAGTCGACTTTCCCAGTGTAATTCTTCTTTTGATTTCCTGGCTCCTGGTACCAAGAGTGTTGATTGTGGAGCCAAGCAAACTAAAGCGGTTAACAATCTCAATATCTTCACCATCATAATGCTGCCAGTCTGCCCAATGCATAGATGAATATTAAGGTAGTACCCAAGGTGCATTTCCCTGCTTGATGTAATAGAATTGTTCTTAAGTAATTTCTCTCTGTATGCCCTTTCTATAAGGCTTTGTTTATAGTTTGCTCATGATAGTAGAGGTTTTTCAGATTATTTGAACCTTTTCCTTGCCTTCTAGCCAGCCCTGGTTGCTCAATCCATAGCTGTAGTTCCAGTAAGAACTAAAAAACGTTTCACACCTCCTAATTATGAGCCTAAATACAAGTCACAGAAGGAATTTATAGAACACGCTCGGAAAGCAGGCTTGGTCATTCCTCCGGAACGTTTGGAACGTGCCAAACATCTGGCCTGTACAGGTGAGGCATTGTATTTCTGGAGTCCTGATCCAAAGCCCCTTTTGCCACATATTTTATGGAAAGTACAATGATTTGGACTATGCATAACAGCATTTAATTAATCCTGAAGTAAGTTGAACCTCAATTATCATTGACTTTATGTCTTCCATATTTTATGAGGCCTTCTTTTATCTTGATTTTATACTATTTCTAGAAAGCAAGGATGAAATCTCCCCTTGTGGAAGTACAAATTGAGAGACTCTGAGAAAAGATCAGAATTGTTTTATTCTTTTTTGTAATGTGTTTTCCTCTACATAAAGTCTGTTGCTTTAGTCTCTTTTATATTCAGAGTTGTTCCCAGTGTTCTAGACCTCAAGATGATTTTCCCTGCCCTCTTTTCTCTTCAATCTTTCCTCACTTCTTTGTTTTCTCCTCTTGTTACAGCTGGTATTTTTGATACCTATGTTCCTCCGGAGGGTGATGCTCGAGTATCATCTCTTTCAAAGGAAGGACTGAAACAGAGAACTGAGAGATTGAAGAAGAATGTGGCATCACAGTTGTCGTAAGTATCTGAAACAACTGGGAAATTAAAATAAAGAGTTATTGCTGTTATTTTGTGCCAGAGAGATCTTCTTAAGGTGATTGGGTTGATATAAATTTCTTGATAATTTGACAGCAGTTTCTTTCTCTAAAGTACTTTTTCTTGTTAGCTGCTGTCAAATTGCTTCTGACTGATAACTACTTCTGTGTAGGACAAAATGAACCATTGGTCCTGTACCATTCTCACAGTTGCTATTGTGTTTGAGCCCGTTATTGTAGCCTCGATGTCAGTGCATCTTGTTGAGAGTCATCGTCTTTTTTTTTTACCCTCTGTTTTACTAAGCAGGAAGTCTTTTTTCATCTCCTGATAGATAATTTGTCTCAAAGTGAGACAGTCTCAATGTGAGACAGTCTCATCTCATCACCATAGTCATTTTTTTAAAAAAAAATATGGAATGCTTCACACATTTGTGTGTCATCCTTCCACAGGGGCCATGCTAATCTTCTCTGTATCATTCCAATTTTAGTATATTTGCTACCGAAGCAAGCACCATAGTGACTTTTAAAAGGAATATTTAGCTACATTTCTTCCAAGACAGTTTTGTTTGTTCTTTTATCAGTTCATAGTATATTCAGTGCTCTTCAGTAACACATTTCAAAGGCATCAGTTCTTTGCTTCTTCTTATTCATCATCCAACTTTCACAGGAATATGAGTCAATTGAAAGAGGTTCTTAAATACAGAAAACTCTGGTCATTCTGATTATTTGCATCTCAGTCTTGACAGTAATATTTTTGCATCAGCTAAGAAATTGATGTTGGAATTCATAGAAGTCTTTCCTGGTCACATACTTCAAAGTTTTTAATAATGAAAGAGAACCAACTTGTCTGAGAATCAAGTATCTTAGAGAGTAAACTTTAGAGAGCAGAGGAATCAGAAAATGGTCAAGGAGACAGACCTGTTCTAGGGCAGTAACTGAGCCTTAGATAATAGGCATAAGCCTGAACCCTCTTTTCATTTTATTTTTATTTGAAAAAAGAACCCTAGTGGCATGGGAAGTTAAATGTTGGAGGGTAAGCCAGAAGGTTGGAGATTTAACCCATCATGTCAGCTGCTTCAGGAGAAAAAGATGAGACAGTCTTCATTTAAGATTTACAGCCTTGTCAAATCCACCAGATGCTCTGCCGGAGAAGGAGGGACAATTTCCTCCTGTACCAGTCAGATTGATTTGACAGTACATGCACAAAAAAAATAATAATAAAATAAAAATAAAAAAAAAATATTTACAGCTTTGGAAACCTGAATAAGCGAGCTTAAGTCCTAATTCACTCAGTAGCAGTAAGTAGTTTGGATTTATTTGAAAAGACAAAACAGTTTCTCTCTAGCTCTTTATCTAAAATATTTTTAGGGTTTTTATAGGCATGATGGTTAGGAAGTGAATGCCACTCCTGCTTCCAAAAAAATGTTTGATTTGTATAAAAACAACGAACTACTTTTAGATTCATTCTGTTTATTAAAACTTTGCTTTTGCTTTTAAGAGAACATTTAAGAGCTTTGATGGTATACTCACTCCATAGTGTGCTGCACTGATAACCGGGAGGCTGGGTGTCTCCAGCATATAGAAATGCTTCAGGCCTTTTATTCATAGGGTCACTATGCGTTGTGCTTGATGTGAGGACAGTCAGCAATAGGCGTGCATAATTCTGCTGAGCTAAGGTTAATTCATCATGTGGCCATAACTTATTTTTTAAAATACATCTTAGGAGATTACTTTCTCTGTTTAAAACTCTGGCTTTCTATGATCTTAAGAATTAAATCTGCAATTGTTCAGTAACATTCAAAGTTCTCTTAACCTGGCACTTGTCTTCTCTTTCACCATCTCCTGCCCTGTTACTTCCTTTTTCCTCCCATAAAACAGAGCTCTGACGGCCTACTACTAAGAAACTGTACTTCAGTCCCAAAGACATACAGTTCGAATCCACCAGCTGCTCCATGGGAGAAAAAAGAGCAGTCTCCTCCTTTGTGATTTACTTTCTCTGAAAACCAGCTGCAGGGTCAGCTATGCTTTGGTTATGACTCAGCCGCAGCACACAAAACCACCATCACCATATACTTCAGCATTTCTAAGCTAATTGCAGTTCTTGACTATACTGAGTCACACCTCAGTGCCTGTAAACTCTTTACTCTGCCTGAAAATGTAATTATTTTTTTTTTGTGCGTGTACCATCAAATCGCATCTGACTGGTACAGGAGATTGCCCCTCCTTCTCCAGCAGAGCACCTGGTGGATTCGAACCACAAACGTCTGGCATTGCAGTTGCAGCTTCTTGCCACTAGGCCACCAGAGGTCCCTCTGAAAATGTCTTTTTCTGGCTCCCTTTCTTTATAGAGTAATTGCAGTTTATTCCTCATGACTTAATTCATCATAGAATAACTAACAGCACACCATCAAAAGGGTAGCATTTGCCAAAGGAGAAAACCCAGAAGACAGGAAAGAATAGGATAGAAAATGGAAAGAGAATCAAAGGGAGACAATGACAAGACTGTATTTACATTGTGGGTGTTGTGACTAATGTTATAAAGCACAAAGTGTATGAATGATGGCATGGAAAACCAATTTGTAGACTTCCATTCAAATCACAATTAAAAAGCAAAACAAAAATGACTGATTCAGTCATCATGTCCCTTTTTAAGCTGCCTGTTGCTCCTTTTAGGGGAGCTCTGATGGTATTGTTTCTAGGAAGTAACTTTAGGTTGCTAACCTAAAGATAGTTCAAATCTACCAGCAGCTCTTTGCGAGAAAGATGGGAAGTCTCCTCCTCACCTATTTGTAACCTCTTAGCCCTGCTGATGGATCAGTTATGAGTCAGTTCTGATTCTGTGGCTGTGGACTTGAGGTTTGGAGCTATTTCTACTATAATTTTGGAGCTATTTCTACTATAATTTTGGAGCTATCTCTAATATAATTGTGTAACTGATTCTTATTCATTCTAATAAATGTGTTTCCGTGGTTTTCTTTCACTTACATTGTCACTTAGAGGAAGAAAACGGTCATAAATATTGATTGTATGCAATGAAGTTATTACTTGAATAGTTAAAAGTACATGGGCTGAAGGGGCTTATGACAGGGAAGCATAGCTTGATCTGAGAGGTCAGGAAAGGCTTTCTGAAGGAAATTACAATGAAAACAGACCAGAATGATTGTTAGTTAGGTAGAGGATGTAGGAGCAGTAGTATTCTAGAGAGGTAAGATAGCATAAGGGAAGACTCTGAGGTTGAAAGAACTTAGCAAATTCAAGGAGCAGAAAGAACCCAAAGTGACTGGAGAAGTAAGTAGATGAGTGGAATAAAAATAAAGCTACAGAGAGGGTCAAAGAGATGGGACCATGTTATTCTGACTAGTATTCCTTTGACTATTAGAATACCACATAGTTTAAACTAAGAAAGGGTGTACCCCAAGGTTGTGTCCTATGTGCCCACCTTTTCAATCTATATGCATCTGGGAGGCTGGGCTCTGTAAGGAGGAATGTGGCATCAGGATTGAAGGAAGACTGATCACAACCTGCTTTATGCAGATGACACAACCCTGCTTCCAGAAACTGAGGAGACCTGAAGGGCTTGCTGCAGCCTTCAGTACAGATTGCATCTCAACATCAGGAAAACAAAGATTCTCACCTCTGTCCAATTAGCAGCATCATGGTAGATGGTGAAGAGATTGAGATTGTTAACAGCTTCCATTTGCTTGGCTCCACAGTCAACACTCTTGGTACCAGCAGCCAGGAAATGAAAAAACAAATGGCATTGGGAAATTCTGTTGATGTCAGGAACCACTCCAGAGTACTTAGGAGCAGTGATGTCATTCTGGAGACTAAGGTGCACCTGATCCAGGCCATGATCTTTGCAATTAACTTGCTGTGCATCAGAAAACCGGACAATGACTGGGAATGGTAGAAGGAGAATTGATGCCTTTGAGCCGTAGTGCTGAAGAAGAATATTGAAAAACCATGGACTGCTAGGAGAACAAACAAATTTGTCTTGTTGTTGTTGTTGTTATGTGCCATTAAGTTGCCTGCGACTCATAGCGAACCTATGTACAACAGCCCTAAACTCTGCTCTGTCCTGTGCCAATCACACTGTCTCCAACACACCCGTCCCGATTACCCCAGTCACTGAATCAATCCACCTCAAAGAGGGTCTTCCCCACTTGCGCTGTCCCTCTACCCTCCCAAGCATGATGTCTCTTTCCAAGGACCGGTCCCTCCTTACAAAGTATGTCAGGTAAAGCCTCAGAATCCTTGCCTCCAAGGAGCTGCCCAGTTTAAACCTCTCCAGGATGAACCTGTTTGTCTTCTTAGCAGTTCATGGTACATTCAGTACTCTTCTCCAGCACCACAGCTCAAAGGCATCAATTGTCCTTCTATCCTCCCTAGTCATTGTCCAACTCTCTGACGCATAACAAGTGACTGCAAAGACCATAGCCTGTATCAGATGCACCTTAGTCTCTAGAGAGACACCATTGCTCTTCAGTAGTTTGAGAGATCCCTAACAGCAGACTTTCCCATCGCAATATGCCACAAACTGTGGCTGACTCTGAGAATGGGAGTCCCAGAACACTTGATCATACTAACGCGAAACCTATAATTGGACCAAGAGGCAGTCATCAGAACAGAGCAAGGAAACACTGCATGGTTCAAAATTGGGAAGGGCATACGCCAGGGATGTGTCCTGTCTCCATACCTTTTCAACCTATATGCAGAACAGATTATCCGGGAGGCTGGACTCTATGAGGAGAAATGTGGCGTCAGGATTGGTGGAAGATCTATCGACCATCTGCGTTATGCAGATGACACAACCCTGCTTGCTGAAACTGAGGAGGACCTAAAGTGCTTGCTACAGATGATCAAGGACTGCAGCCTTCAATATGGATTGAGGCTCAATGTCAAGAAGACAAAGATTCTCACCACTGGACCAATTGGCAGCATCAGGATGGATAGTGATTGTTCACAGCTTTAGTTTGCTTGGCTCCACGGTCAACACTCTTGTCAACAGCAGCCAGGAAATTAAAAGGTATATTGCGATGGGAAAGTTTAACGTAGAGAGTGTAAAACCAGGCTGCTCCTTGGAGACAAAGATTCTGAAGCCTTGTCTGACGTACTTTGAACATGTTGCAAGGAGGGACCAGTCAGAGGGCCATCATGCTTGAGAGTGTGGCGAAACAGCACATGAGAGAAAGACCCTCGTTGAGATGGATTGATTCAGTGGCTGAGGTAATGGAGATAAGTGTGTCAGAGACAATAACGTTGACACACAGGATAGAGCAGGGTTCAGAACTGCTGTACATATGGTTGCTATAAGTCATAAGTGACTCAACGGCGCATAACAATTCTTTTGAATGAAACGGATTTTTCTTAATGGTTGTAGCATATTTAATTTTAGAAATACGAAATTTCACCAGAAAATTTTGTTCTTCCTTTAAAATGATTGATTTAAGATAGAGGGTTGAATTTATAGGCCTTGACACATTTAATTGACTAATTGAACAGAAATTACTAGTGAATGTTAGTATAAGCTGAAATCGTCTTTAGAAATTATTTTTGTGCTTAACTTTACAGAATCCAGAAGATAAAAGAATATGATGCAAATTTTAAAACAGCAGATTTCCCTGAAAAAGCTAAAGATATCTTCATTGAAGCTCACCTTTGTCTAAACAAGTAAGTGGCCTCCCTGTCCTTTACTTATTCTGCCTTCAGCAACTGTTAGGTGTCACACAGATTATTTTTTTTTAAACAAGAGTTCCAGAGTGAGAGTAGTTTCTGTGTGGGAAATGATTTAGTGACTGAAGCCGTTTTTATCTCCTTTCCTATCTTCTGGAACCTTTCACAGTTTAATCTGTTCCAGCTTAACCATCAGATTTTGGGTCTCTGCTGGACTAAATCCCGTTTTCACCACACTCAGTCCTCTCATTCATTCTGGTCCTTCTCTTTGCTTTTATTTGTATATATTTGTATGCAAATTGTATATATTTAAATCCTCTCAATACATTTGAGATACAATTTCAGTAAATTTATATATAAATTGTATACATATCAGTCCTCTCATTCCATCTTGGTCCTTTCTGCATGTTTTTATTACTTTTATATATAAGCTTTTTTTAAAAGATTTCTGACTTTTTTTTTTTTATTCAGCAAAAGGGGAAAAAATCAGAGCTGCTAGGGAGATAAGAAACCTGCCAGGAGTGATCATAAGTCTTTAGACTATTCTAGCATTCTTGGAATGGTGGCTAGGCTTCATGTAGGATGATTTCTTTTTACTTTTATTTCTTTAAGAAAAATGAAATTATGACATTAAATAATTCACATGTAGAAAAGTACCTGTGTTAATGCAAGTTTATATTTTGCTATATTTGCTTCAAAATCCCTTTATTTGAAACTAGGAGAAATAAAACTATAGATATAGCTACTTTCATTGTAAAGTATTAGTCTTGGTATTATTTTCATATTTTTATTGTATATATGTATGTAAACAATAATAATATGTAGTATTGTTTTATGTATTTTAAATTTTTACATGAATGATGCAATTATATATTCTTATGAAACCTGTTTTCTTTTTTTTTTTAATTTTTTTATTTTATTATTTTTGTGTGAGTGTACCGTCAAATCAGATCTGACTGGTACAGGAGGAGATTGTCCCTCCTTCCCCGGCAGAGCATCTGGTGGATTTGAACAGTGCACCTCTGGGATTGTAGTTGCAGCTCCTTGCCACTAGGCCACCAGAGCTCCCTGAAACCTGTTTTCTTTTATTGCCTTTTTATTTCTATTTTTTTTTACGATGTTATTTTTAAATATTTTTTTACTATTTTTTTTTCTTGTTCTCTTTTTATTTATTAAATTGGGTTTTCTTCTTCCTTTTTTTATTCCTTCCACATATTTAGAAATAATACCTTTTCTTTCTGTTCTCTTTAAATCATCTCATCTAGTTTTTTTGTTTGGGTTTTTTGTTTTTGGGGTGTTTTTTTTTTAAATCTTCTGCCTCTTTAAATTTTTTGGACCATCTCTGCTACCTCCAAAGAAACTTTGATCCAGTAAACAGATCAAAATCAGACCCAGCTTTTAAAGGATGAAGTTTTATTTGACATTTTGGTACCAAAAACAACTACACTGGGAACATGGGTTTTCCCATGACTTGGGTGAAACTTTAGAAAACAAATGAGTTTTTCATTCAGTGGTTTGTACAGTTGGTTGGAATGTCCAAAGCTTAGCAACACTCTCCCCTCTTCTGTGGTTACCATTTCCATTTTCTTTTCTTTTTTTTTTTTTTTTTCTTGTGGTTACCATTTCCATTTGTTCTTTCCTATTTCTTCCTGCCTTCTGAGCTTTGTCTCTGGGCAAATGCTGCCCTGTAATTGTAGATCTCCAGTGGTTGGTTGGGTTAGTGAGTGTGTATCTCCCTGGTGTCATTATTTACTTTCTAGACATATCTATTGTTTGGTTGCAAGTTATGCTATAGGGGTGTGTCTGTTGACTTTCCTAGATAAATTCCAGGAGTAATTTATGATGTTTAGTTGTAAATTCACATACAGTGAAGATCCCCTCCCTCCCCCATTATAAGTATACTTCCTTAGAGCCTTTGTGTTTGCTTCTGCCATGCTGCACTCCAGGGGTATTATTGTCCAAATCTGAGTAGTAGAGTATAGGTTTAGGGCCATAGTTTTTCACAGGCTTCTGCCTCAACCTTGATCTTATCCCTACGTTGGATATTTTTCTAGAGCCTTTTCTGCAACTGCACCCTGGTGAAAGTCATAGCTTTATACTCAGATTCGTCACCATCTAGTGTTTCTGACTCACAGCTGAACCTCCATCAGATTTCCAATCTGTAAATCAGAGAGGAGACTGCATGCCCATATTTTTTCTGCAGTGCCACTGGTCGATTTGAACTGCCAGAGAAGTGCAGGCTTTGGGTTGGCAACACAACCAGAGCTCCTTAACTTTATACAACTTCCTGATTCAAATGCAAATCCAGAATTTCCGGAAAAGTCAAGTTCTAGCTTCTAAAAGTTGAACAGTGAGTAAGGACAGAAGAATTGATGGCTTTCAGTTGTGGTGTTGGTGAAGAGTATTAACTCTCCTGTGGACGGCCAAGAGAACAAACAGGCTGTCTGGGAAGAAGGGCAACCAAGATGCTCCTTCCAGGCACTTCCTCTCACATGGGCAGGTTGTCAGGAGGGACCAGTATTTGGAAAAGAACATCTACTACTCATCTTCTTAGAAAGGTAGAGAGGAAGACCCTCAAAGATAGATTGACAGTGACTTGAACAGTGTGCAGGAGCAGATCAGAGAGGTCAGGATGATGTTGTTGTTGTTGTTGTTAAGTGCAGTTGAGTCTCAGGTGACTCATAGCGACCCTATGAGGATGATTTAGGAGAGGGCAAAGTTCAGATCTGTTGTTACTAAGCCACTCTGAGTCATAGTTGACTAATAGTAGTGCCAGTAAAATCCTTCTGGATCTGTTAATCTTCCCTTGGGCTATTTATGCTTTCCCTTTGAACTCTTCCTTCTCTATTCCTTTATGACATCTGAGGATTTATCTTATTTTCTGTGAACTGACCTTGTGAGCCATAGAGTCATAGCTGACTGTCATTATTCTGTCTTAGAATCTAAGCCATGATAATGAGCAGAACTGACCCTCTAGTAGGTTTTCACAGGCTGTAAATTGTGTGAGAGGAGTTTGCACAGCTTTCCTTCATGGACCTGCTAGTGGATTTGAACCACTTGCCTTTGGGTTGACACACAATTCCTTACCCATTAGGTCACCAGAGTTCCCGTAAAGGTGGCTATTATTCTTACAGTTCATCCATCATTTGTAGGTGTGGATTGGGCAGAATTTCTTTCTGTTGTACAGAAGTTGGTTGCTGTAAGCTGGAATTAGTAACACCTCACAGCAGCATGGTGGGAGTGGTGTCAGTCACATTAAATCAGTCCATTATGTTGCCAAAGCAGCTGTCTTTTCTTTCTCAGTGTCAGTTCTACTATGAAATAAAATGTGAACTCATAGAAAAAGAAATTTATTTCTATTGAAGATTCTAAGCCAGGATTATGAGGAAGGAGGGTTCATTCAGAGATATCAGCTGTGGTCATGGCAAATGTCACTGCAACTCGGTCTGTTCCAGTGGAATCTTTTTATTAGGGAAAGAGGTAAAAGTTGATAGGTTGTAGGTGTTCATTGCTGATGAATTCTAATTGAGTCATGACTGACTCTGAAACAGGTGTTTCATAGGATGAGATTGTTTGTCTTTCTCCCATGGAGCTGCTGGTGAATTTGAACCTAGTGACTTTGGGTTGGCAGTACTATTTCCTTGTCACTTTGCCACTGGAGGTCCTTGATAGACAGGTTAGAACTCTAGTATCTTACCACCTTGGAATTAGAGATGGAATTTTTCAAAGGGAACAAAGTGTTAAACTCTCCAGAAAATACTAACCTTTTGAAGGGAAGGGGGACATTCTATGTTTATCTAAAAGAAGTTAGTTCATGGTCTTGAGCTTATATAAGACCCTTCACTGAGGGAACCCTCCTAAAATCTTGCTTCTGCGGGAGCTGAGGTTTGCTGTTTGTTTTCTGATGATTGTTTCATAAAAAGTCAGTGTGACTATGCCACTCTTGCATCAACAAAGATTAGGGGAAGAGTGGAAAAAAAGAAGGCCAGAAAAGACAGATGATTATCTTTAGGTTAAAGTTCAAAGATGTTAGTGCCAGATCATCTTACCAGGATAGAGTCAGTCAGTATGAAGCTAGCTGATACTGATAATGTGTCAGAGAGAGGTAAGAGGAGATAAGATGAGCTCTTGATTGTTTCTGGACTTTGTTGCATACCACCTTCGAGTAAAAATCAGTCTCCATGACCAGTAAAGATCTTTTGCCCATCTTTAGGATCTATAGTATTGACAAGCTTTTTTCTGTTCCTGAGATTCAAGCCTAATTTGCTCTGCTATCATTTCTCAAGGGTGATGAATCATGCTATTGTGGTCCATCTCTCTGTTCCTAGAACTGAGCATGTTACTTTGCTTTTAGTGAATGTGTAGAAATTGTTTATTGGCGAGCTCTGGTGGCCTACTGGCAAGAAGCTGCACTGCAATCCCAGATATGTGAGGTTCGAATCCACCAGATGCCCTGCTGAAGGAGGGACAATCTCCTCCTGTGTCAGTCAGATCTGATTTGATGGTACACACATTAAAAAAAATTTTTTTTAAAAAGTAATAAAAAAAAGTTTGAGAAAAAA
>NW_006399827.1:11996908-12003111 GCF_000299155.1 Elephantulus edwardii
GGGGTTTGTGCGGGGAGAAGGGTGCAAAAATGAATGAATGGAATCCCAAAATCTCTGTAGATGTTCATTGAAATGAAAAATAAACAACCTAAATTTAAAAAAAAAAAAGAAAGAAATTAGGCTGAAGAGCAAATAGCTGAATTTTGTACAATCATTGCAAATACCTCAATAAAAAACACAAATGAAAAAAAAATGGAATTATTTTCTGGATTCAGGTCCATTTTCAACTTCTGTACATGGTACCATAAAGTCAGAACCTGATTTTTTATATATATATATTTCTCTTTCTTTTCTAGTTCAGACCATGATCGGCTTCATACCTTGGTTACTGAACACTGTTTTCTGGTAGGTTTTTTTCCTCCTTACAACTTCAGGAATGCCTGAGCTGGCAGATCCTAGACATCACCCTTGGTTTTTTTTTTGAAGGATCTGTATTGAAAGTGCAAGAAGTTTAAGGTCCAAGTTGAAGTTTCATTATTTAATGCTAATAACTTTTACTCTGGTAAAGGCCGTGACAGATGAGGGAAAAAAGTCCCACTAGCAAGCAGCACTGAAACCACAGTGTTCAGATCCCTGACATCAAGATATGGGTCATGTTAAACCAGACCTACACATGCCAGAAATGTGTTAAAGTATTTAACTAGAATTGATGAGGCTTCTATTGTGTGCTAATAACTATGGTACTAGGTGCTACTGAGAGAGGGCTAAGACATTTGGTTTAGTTAGATGTTTCAGAATAATATCTTAAGTTTCTAGCAGTGCAAGCTAATCACCCCGGAGAGAAGAATTGCTAAGTAGTCTTACCAGTTTAACATTTATTTTCGTTACTAAAAAGTCAAGGGGAAAAGGAGCATATATGTGGTCCTCAGATGAATATGCAGTAATAAGTAGATTCTTGAAAGTATATGGAGGGATAATGGTGAATGGGCTGTATGAGTTTGGAATACAATTTTCATCAATTTGCAGAAGAATCATCAAGTGTTGTAATTTAGATAAAAAAGAGTTTTCACGAGGACTTGGCACAGAAGCTTAATCAAAAGTGTGGACTCTAGGAAAGAAAATAGGCCCTAGAAGACATTTAGGGAGGAAATGTTACATGTTGACTGTAGTATTGCAGGAAGTGAGAGCACATGTGGCAAGACCAGCTTCCCTAAAAGAAGGGAAAACCTCAGTTAAACTTGTTCTCGTCTGCCTCTAGGACATGGTCTGGGACATCAAATATAAGACTGTGCGCTGGAGCTTCGTGGAATCTTTAGAGCCACCACAGGTGGTTCAGGTTCGCAGTTCAAGCATGGTGAACCAGGGCAATATGTACGGCCAGGTCACAGTACGCATGCACACCCGGCAGGTAGACGCACAGTGTGTTCTTTTGAGCTTTACTTCGCTCTCAGGGTGGGCACCTACCTCTGGGGTGTTGGGCAGATGGCTGTAGACTGTCAGTTCTAGGAAAGATTCCCCAGGACTTTCTCTGACATGTCGCTTCCCCTTCCCACTGCTAGATATTAGTTCTACTAAGACATAATGTGAGTCTCTTGTGGCCTACCTACCTGGTCTTGATTCTCTCCCCTGTTCCTCCATCAGTTGATCAATTAGTCTCCATTCAGAATTTTGAGGTAATGTTTAATGTTTTAGTGATTTGAGTGAAAATACAAAGAACAAATTGATGTTCCAGTCCACCATTCATACATACTTTATCTGATGACATTGATTACAATCCCTGCATTGTATCATCTCTTTCCACTATCTCTCTGTTGTTCTTGTTGCCATGCATCTTTCTTTCCTTCTGAGTCCTCTGGGCACATGCTGCCCTTGTTATTTTGTATGGTTGTTGGTTCCAAGGACAGAGTGCCTCCCTGGTGTTACTGTTTGACTGAAAGTTGTGCCCCAAGGGAGTGTTCAGTTCTAGGCTCAAAGGGTTGGCTTAAGGGCTACAACTTTGGGCTTCAAGCCACCATTACATATTGCTGGTGCAGTTGTTTCATAATTGTGTAGAAAAAAATAAAACTTTGAGAACTAACTCAGGATTTGCTTTCATCTTTGCAGACTCTGGCCATCTATGACAGGTTTGGCCGGTTGATGTATGGACATGAGATGTGCCCAAAGATGTTGTAGAGTATGTGGTGTTTGAAAAGCACCTGACAAACCCTTATGGGAGCTGGAGAATGCATGGCAAAATTGTTCCCAAATGGGCACCGCCCAAACAACCTATCCTTAAGGTAAGGCAGCTTGGGTTCTTGAGGCATCTGAAGCTGTTCCTGTTAAGCTCCACCTTGTGGAGACTGGAGGTGATGCCGCACCAGGGAAAGGCAGTCCTGGGAGAGAGGTACCACTCCTGAATAAGTCATAGGCTTGGTAGGGAGGTAACTCAGCTTCCTGCTCTTTCAGACGGTGATGATCCCCGGCCCCCAGCTGAAACCAGGGGAAGACTATGAAGACCATAAACCTCAGCTGGCCTGATGGCAGAAATGGTCCTGGGGTGACATTCTCATGATGGAAGTGATAGAAACTGTGGAGTCTGGAGTGTGGGAGCTGTGTGGTCATCTGTCTCAGTCATGCAATAGAAAGAACTACTTTTGTTCTCACTACTCCTGCTTGGGTTTTTTAGCAATATCATCCTCAACAACCATGACTAATGGTGGCGTCCAGGTGTATGACTCGTCTTCATTGCCTTGGAATTGTGTTTCTTTTCCTTTAAAAAAAATTATTCATCTAGCTTCTATATCTGGATGAAAAATTATATATCTTAGAGAACATCTGATACCAGTTTTTCCCACATCAGTGACTGTTGGAGCAAACTGGGATTTTTTCCCCCCCTAATCACAGGACAGGGAATATAGTCTGAAATAAAATACCGTCAGAGTATTGAAAAATTGTGATGGATTCTGTTCATTTGTTCTGTTCATTTGCCCTTACTGGAGCTGATGCACTAAACAATAGAAGTAGACAACAAGGTTGGTTGTGAGCGATAGGACTTCTGAGAAGACTTGTTGTTGTTGTTGTTATAATATGCCATCGAGTCACCTGCAACTCAAAGCCTCCCTTTGTACAATGGACCTAAACCCTGCTCTATCCTGTGCCAATCTCACTGTCTCTGACACGCCTACCCCAATTACTCAAGTGACTGAATCAATCCACCTCATAGAGGTCTTCTTCTCCTGCACTGTCCCTCCACCCTCCCAAGCATGACATTCTTCTCCAAGGACTGGTCCCTCCTTGCAAAATGTCCAAAACTATGTCAGATGAAGCTTCAGAATCTTTGCTTCCAAGGAGCAGCCTGGTTTAACCCTCTCCAGGGTGAACCTGTTCATTCTGTCCAGCTCTTTGACACATAGCAAGTGATTGCAAAGACCATGCCCTGTATCGGGTGCACTTTAGTCTCCAGAGTGACACCATTGCTCTTCAGTACTTTGGAGAGGTTCCTAACAGCAGACTTTCCCAATGCAATATGTCTTAATTTCCTAGCTGCTGGTGCCAAGAGTGTTGACTGTAGAGCCAAGTAAACTAAAGCTGTTAACAATCCCAGTCTTTTCACTATCCATCCTGATGCTGGCAATTGGCCCAGGGGTGAGAATCTCTTGTCTTCTTGATGGTGAGCCTCAATCCATATTGAAGGCTGCAGTCCTGGACCTTCTGCAGTGAGCACTTCAGGTTCTCTTCAGTTTCAGCAAGCAGGGTTGTGTCATCTACATAACGCAGATTGTTGATGAATCTTCCTCCAGTCCTGATGCCACATTTCTCACAGAGCCCAGCCTCCTAGATAATCTGTTCTGCATATAGGTTAAAAAGGTATATAGAGAGGACATGTCCCTGGCATATACCCTTCCCAGTTTTGAACCATTCAGTTTTTCCTAGCTCTGTTCATCAGAGTATAGATTTCGCGTTAGCACGATCAAGTGTTCTCGGATTCCCGTTCTTCTCAGAGTCAGCCACAGTCTGTTGTGATCCACACAGTCAAACAAACACCATTGCATAATCAATGAAACACAGACAATCCTCTGGTACTCCCTGTTTTCAGCCAAGATCGATCTAACATCAGCTACAGTATCCCTAGTACCATGACCCCTTTTAAATCCAGCCTGCACTTCTGGCAGTTCTCTGTTGATGTGTGGTTCCAGTCATTTTTGGATAATCTTCAGCAGAATCTTGCTTGCATGTGATATCAATGATACTGTTTGATAATTTCTGCACTCTGTTGGGTCACCTTTCTTTGGAATGGAAACAAATACAGATCTCTTCCAGTCAGTTGGCCAAGTGGTTGTCCTCTAGATTTCTTGACACAATTTGGTGAACACATCTAGGGCAGCATTTGTTAGTTGAAATATATCAATTGGTATACCAATTGGTATACATTCCTGGGGGCTTTTTTTTGCCAGTTCCTTCAAAGCAGCTTGAACTTCTTCCTTCATCACCATAGGCTCTTGTTCATATGTTGGTTCATGAAATTCTTCTGTGTCTGCCAATTCCTTTCGGTACAGTGACTCTGTATACTCTATCTTCTAATATTTCCTGGATCATTTAATATTCTGCCCAAAGCATCTTTTTTGAGAAGTCTAGACTTGGAAAATTATTAGTGTTTATAAACTACATATTTAAGCCTCTTTCTCAGGCACTGATTCACAGAATCATTCATATTTCATATTGTTCAGTGCTGTGGAATTGGAACTGACTCATAGCTGACCCTCCAGCAGATTTTCAGAGGCTGTAAACCACATGAGAGCAGATTGCCCATATTTTTCCGAAGGAGCAGCTAGTGGATTCAAGCTGTGTGTTATTTGGGTTGCCAGTGCAACTCCTTACTTATGAGACCACCAAACTATAAGTCCAAGGAGATCATTTAACCTTTAGCTTGTGTTCTTAATTATCAGGCGTATCTTCCTGTAATCTCAGGGAGCCAGGGAGGGGGCACAAGTCATGGAGGGGTTACTTTTGGGAAATTCATTTGATCGCCTGGGTTGCCTGATTTCGGACACTGAGAAATTGTGACTCTTGTTTTGAGCCTGCTATTGGAAAGAACGTACCGGAGCAGGAGCTTGTGTAAGTGGAACAGCCCAGCGCCTTTCTCTTCTGTTCTAGCTGGCTTGTCAGGAGAAGGATGTGAGACTTCATATGTTTATGTGTCCTGGGATCATGTGAGATGTGACAAGGGAAATCACCATATGGGCTGCTGCTTTCACTCGTGTTACGGACACCTTTTAATTTTATACTTCTGTTTTTCAAAACGGCATTTTTAAAAAAGTATGTTGTGATTTAGGGTAAGGATTAACTTGTTTTGACCTTTAGTGGAGAGTAGAGTTCCAAGAAATTGAAATCAAATCAAGATTAGTTTAACTCTTTATAGTCTTTGAAGGCTACCATCTCAGCTAAGTAGTAAACAGGTCAGGCCTCACTGGGGGAAAAGGGTCTTTTTACAATACCTCCTGAGTGCTGACTATGGAAACAAAGATGCATATGCTTGGTAGAAGTAGCAGCACTGGTGGGTTAATCCAAAGCAGCCACTCTTGTCATGCTACTTTGCCTCAACCTTTTTGGTTGAAAATGCACATCAGTTTGCAGCATTACTATCCAAGTGAGATTTGGTCACATCCTCTTTGCCTGAACCCTGGATTAAACAAAATAATGAGAAGGGAAGCACTTTAAGCAGGAGTCACAGCTGGGAGCTATTGAGGAGGGGGAGGTAATCTAGGGAAGCAGAGAAACCAGAAAGTACGCTTAATGGGCAAACAATATATTGATTTTCCTGAATATGTAAAAGCAGGACTTCAAATAAGCTGTTTCACCCCCATTCGCCTGGATCTGTCTCAGGGTCTCTAGATAATCCTAAATAGCAGCTAAGCAATAGCTGCCACTGGGGAGCCAGAGGATAAATGCAATTTTCATTTCCCCTTGGAGTCAAATCCAATTGAGCGAATGGCCCCAGATGTGAAGGATTGGCTGGAAGGCCCAGTCAGAGACCATCATCTGCAGTGTGAGCCACAGAGCCAGCACTAGCAGGGAACTGGCATGGCCACCCCAAAGGCCTGAAGGCTGCATTGTTGTCACTCTGGACTTTGGAGTTGGCATTGTTCTTTCCTTCTCTGTGTACTGGTCCTGTTCAAAACTTGGACAAACATCTTCAAGGATATGAACATGTACGGCCAAGCACAATCAATAAGAGTGCATCTAAATTCCAAAATCAATCTCCATAATAGTCTATGTGTTTCCTA
>NW_006399827.1:12003369-12030754 GCF_000299155.1 Elephantulus edwardii
TATGAAAATTAATAAAATATAATTATAGAAAAAAAAAAACAACAAAACTTGGACAAAAAAAAATCACCACCATCAAAGGCCAACTTCATTGGTTAATAGAAAACAATATTTATTTTCTTTATGGTTTATTTCACAAGAGTGGGTGTGGGAGAAACTTATTTATTCTCAGCTAGGTTAGGCCCAATAGCATTGTCCTTAGGAACAAAATTTATCATTTGCTAGAGTAACAGCACATTTCAGTGCTGCTCTGAAAGCTCAGAACAAGGGTAAATGAGAGGTGTAGATATGAGAATAAAATCCCTTTTCTTTATGTTAGCTACTCCTTTTTAGAAATGAAGCATTTTGCTGCTTTTTTCTGTGTAGGCATGTCACTGCCTAAAGTGTTTGTATTCTGACTTATTTTTTTCATCCACATAATTGACATTAGGATGTGTATAGGTAGAAGGTAGGACTTCCTGCTGCCTTCAGCACCCCTGCCTAGTTTTAACCTGTTTGCATCTTCATCTGTCTCCTGCCAGTCCTGGGACTCCTTTCTACCTTTGTTTTTCTCCTCCCTTGCTTCCCCCTCTTAGTATCTTCTCATCACACATATCTTCTTATCTAGCACGTAGGCAAGGATAACCCGGACTAACTGTTGAGAGAAGAGTCAAGCTGGAGAGAGCTATCTAAGAAAGAAGACTTTTGCATTCACATGACTTATTTTTGCCAGCTCTCAGGCTTCCATCCTGCCCCATTGCACTACTTTTCCTGAGAGCAGAACCAGTTACAGTGCTGGCAATCAACAGGACCTCTTTTCTTTCCCAGGCTTCTCTGGGAGGAAGACTGTTAGGAAGCAAATGATTTAGAATAGTTTTCACCAGAGATCACCCTGGCTCTAATTGCATTGGCAGCAAAGAGGGGATCCCTTTGGTGATAGCATTAAAAGACTGAGAGGAGGAGAATGAGCCAATGTGATGAATTCTGGAGACTGACGAAGAATGAGGTAGGGAGAAGGAGAGAGTAAAAAAAAAAATCTAACAGGCCAGGAAGAGGCATGTCCCTTGGACTACAAGAGAGAGATCTTCAAGGAAGAGCTCTGCCTTGACAAGTGTGAAGACAATCTGAAAAAAAAACCCTTTTTCTTCTGAGTTTTGTGTTTCTGATTTTGCTCACTGGATGTCAACTGTTGTGAACACAAAACTTCCTGAACACCTCTAGTTAGTAAAGCAGGGCAGGTTGAGTCACAGTCGGCTCATAACAACAATACTGAAATGAGAAGATCCTTAAGGCATTCAGGCACCTATTTTATTACTCTTGTTTAAAATTTAGTTATGTCGCTTCTAAAGTTTTCTATCATTCTAGTTGTCAGATGCCCTCAAATTGATTTCTAGCAAGCTATTCTTTTAAACAAAATTATAATTTTAATGAATATTTACAGAGATTTTGGATTTCCATTCATTCATTGTTGTACTTTTCTCCCTGCCCACCCCGCCCCCCCCCATTTGCTCTTCTCTTTGAAAAGTAAAAAAAAAATTCTTTCATTGGTATACAATCCACCCCCACCCCCTGCCCCAAGTACACTCCACTATGCAACCTTCATTCTGGACTCTTGTCATGACCATAACACCCAATCATATATCACTTTTAAACTGTTCTCTCCCTCATCTGTTTAAATGCAGTACACATGATTTATCCAATTTTTCTCAGTCTCACCCCAACCCTGATGACAGTCCCTTTCTACAACTGTGGCACCATGCAGTGTTTGTCCTTTTAGCAAGCTGCTCTTAGTGATCTTGTATGTACAACAGAATAAACCCTGCCTGGTCCTGTGCCAGCCTCACAATCTCTGCGGTGGTTAAGCAGTTACTGTTGTTGCAGACACTATTATGTCAATCCATCTCAATTGAGGGTGGGCTTTTTCACGCACTCCTCACTTTTCCAAGCGTCATGTCTTTCCAGGGACTAGCCCCTCCTGACAATATGCCCAAGGTAGGTGAGATAAAGTCTCACCACCCTAGCTCTTAGGGGCATTCTGGCTGCACTTCTTACAAGACCAACTTACTCATCCTTTTGGCTGTCATCCTTAGACCAACCCCATAATTCAATTCTTCAGTCTTCCTTTGAGCTCTCTGTCCCGTATGACAGCCATCACTGCAAAGGGATGAATCCCTGGGTCAGTTTTTTATGGTCCACAATCCCTATATTACGAACATCTTGTGTAATTTAAGGATTCTTTTCAAGAAATGGTCCTTTGTAGACTTCTGAGAAGAATGAGGTCTTCCTATAAGATATTGTGGGCTGGACACTGACTTCTTTTCACTGATGGCATTTGTTTTACAAGTTAATGTTGGGGGCAGAAAACCAAAAATTCAAGTGAATGTTGAGACTCAGATGGCTTGTGTTGAGTACTCTAGCTAGATGGAAGGGTTCTTTAAAAAGACTTTTGTCCCTTGGAATAGGAAGAAGTTTTTAGGTGCTGTCAAGTGTGACTCATAGCAACCCTCTAAAAAACAGATCTGAACCCCGACCTATCATGTACCATCCTCATCATCTCTGATATACTTGAGCCCATTGTCGCAGTCAGTCCATCTCATTGAGGATGGACTGTTCATTCTTAGCATGATCCCCCTTTCTAGGGAATAACCTCTCCTAGCAACATGTCAGAATAGGTGAGATGAAGCTTTGCCGTCTTGCCTCCAAGGAACACTCTGGGTACACTTTTTCCAGGACATCTGTTCTTTCGCCAGTCAATGGGATAGTCAGTGCTCTTCTCCAATACCACAACTCAAAGGCATCAATTCTTAGTCTCATCTTTATTCGTTGTCTAGCTCTCAGATGCATAGCAAGTGATTTAAAAGACCATGACCTGGATCAGGGACACCTTACTCTTCAAACTGACATCATTGCTTCTCAGTAATTTGGAGAGGTCACTGACAGTGGACTTTGAAATGCAGTGTGTTTCCTGATCTCCTGACTGCTAGGACCAAGGATGTTGAAAAGAGTTAAAGATAATGGTAGGTGGGATTTACCATTGGCATCAAAATGGTTCTCTCCTTTCCACTTGATTTGGATTGAGTTGACCTCTAGCCTTCTTGGGGAGGGGATGTGCCAAGTGTTTTTAATTCACTCTTTGAGAACACCTAGGACTTAGAAAGGACCTTGGTTCCTGAAAACTAGCTCTTATGTTTGACCTCATATGATGAAGCTATTATTCCCAATCCCATGGATAGACATTTGGAAGGGTAAAGTCTCCAGACTGAGTTTTAGAGACAGTTTCTTTTTGCTCTTCAGTTAAGGAGGAAGACTTCTGAGTCGCAGCTTCTTGGACACTTGGCTCTGGGGCTAAGGTGGTTCCTGGCCTAAGCCCCAGAGGGCCTTGGGATTCTCTGGCACCTGTCAGAGTAGAAGTACCGTCTAGTCTGCTCACCTCAGGATGAGGGCTTTTGCTTTGTGGAAGGAAGCTTTCTAGAGGTCTGTGAACTGAAAGGCAGGGTGGTCTCTCCTGAGCAGTGGTGGTGAATATTTCTGTCTGAGTTGCTGTTAAAGCCAGGAGGCTACATTTGTCAGATATGGTACCAGTTCCCTCCCATGGACAGATTTCTGCCATGGTACCCTTTATTTTATTTCCTTCAGGATCTGTGACTTCCCATCTGCACAACTCCACTGAACTCCCCTGACTATGTGCCCCCTGAGAACTGAGTTTGGGATGCTCAGTGTCCAGAGCATCTGGTTGGAGGCAGAGCCCCCCTGAACCTGTGCCTTCCCATGGGCAGACTGTCTCCATGTCCCCACTGAGTTTTTCACCTTGTACCGAAAAGTGTTCCTTAGACCTTTCAGAGCCTGCTTTTTGAAGGAACTTCTCTCCTTGCTCTTGTGAATCTCCCTGTGCCTTCTGCTTCAGTCCCCCTTTCTCTGCTGCTCCTTCACTCATCTCCCAGGGACAGATCTCAACTTTCTTGACAGAGGGAACCTCTTCTGCATCCCACGGACACACGTCTGCTATCCTGGCCCCCACACCACCTGCTGCCTCAGAACTGCCTTTGCCTCTGTCAGAAGCTTGTGGGGCTAGTTGTAGAGATAGACCTTCACAATCTTGACTCTCCCAGGGACAAACAGCCTCCTGCTTCCCGTCTGCTTTCTCTTGCTTTTTCTGAACTGCCACATCTTTGGGCTCTGATTTGTCTATGGCTTTCCGCTTGTCTTGAGATACCTCTTTCCCATCTTGTCTTGATACCCCTTTCTCAGGAATTTGCTCAATCTCCTCCCAGGGACAGATCTGGGCCTTGGCATTGCAAGCATCTGGGTCCAGAGCATCCCAAGGGCACACTTCAGCAACCCTGCCCTCAACACTGACCTGCCCCCACGAGCCAGCATTCGGTTTGTCTGGGTGGGAGAATAAGCCCCCTGGAGCCAAGCCCTCCCATGGACAGACAGATTGCAGCTCTTTGCTTATATTTTTCCCTTCGTGTTCTGCTTTGGAACATGCAGCTTTTTCGGGAGTCCCCATGTGTTCCAGAAGGGAGTCATTTGGGTGTTGCCTCAGACCCCCTTTCTCTACTTTGTCATCACTCACTTTTGAGGCATGCCCCTCCCCCACTTTGCTACTCAAGTCCATGGTCTCCCACGGACAAACAGTTTCCTGCTCCTGACTTGATTTTGCTTCCCATTTTGACACGTCTTTTCGCAGGGAAGGGAGTTTTGCTAGTGTTTTTCTCTGCCCTGTTGACTCATTCTCCATCTCCTGTTCTCGTCCCTTCTCTGTCAATCCTTCATCCACTTCCCAGGGACAGACCTCAGCCTTATTCGTGGTAGGCACTTCCTCCACCTCCCAGGGACACACTTCAGCTGGCCTGCACCCGACACTGCCCAAGTCCTGGGGTCCAGCTTTCGATGCAGAGGTGTCCAGAGCATGTGACTGCTGGGATGCACCCTCAGGATCCAAACCTTCCCAGGGGCAAACTACCTCACTTTTTTGAGGTAGCTGCTGCTCTGGCTTCTCTGGAGTGGTGGCTGCTCGCTTCCTGGGCCCAGAATCTCCAGAAACTTTTTCTGTATCATTTGGGAATTTCCAAATGGCCTCAGTTCCCAAAGTCCCTTCCTGCATCATGCTAGCACTTACCTCCCAGGGGCAGATGTTTGCCTTTGCAGTGAGGGCCTCATCCACCTCCCATGGACAGATGTCTGCAGTTTTACCTCCCACACTGTCTAAAATCTGGACACTGTCTTTGGGTTTACCAGTGTCTCGAGAGCATGGCTGTGAGGGGTCACTGCCAGGGTCCATGCTCTTCCGGGGACATAATGCTTCCTGGCCTGGGATCTGCCCTTCATGCTCTTTGCAAGCTGTGACATCTGCTGCTTTGATTCCTGGTTGTGCAGGCATTTTTTCCTGGTTCTTTTGAGGTTTGCCTTCTTTTGGAGCCTGTCCCAATGTCCAGTCCTCTGCTCTTTCATTTGCCTCCCAGGGACATATTTCTGCTTTAGCAGGTCTGGCTTCCTTTACCTCTGGCTTGCTGTCTTCCCTGGTACATGCCTGCAGTACTCTGTTTCCTCCAGCACTGAGGAATTGGCCTTCTGCTGTGGAGGAGACTCCATCTACACTGGAGCTGGAGTGTCCAGGGCCTATGTCCTCCCAGGAATGCACAGACTCCTGCTGGTTACTTAATTTCTGCACTCTTTGCACAGCATGTTCCTCCAGTTCTCCGGAACTTCCATTTCTAGAGTCTTTTCTCTTTTCCTGCAGAGATTCCCTGTTTGTCCCCTCACTCTCTCTTCCTTTTCCCATTTTCTCAGTGTCCAGCTCCCTAGAACAGAGCTCTGCTTTCCTGGTAGCAAGAGTATCTCCTGCCTCCCATGGACACACCTCGGTGACGCCACTTCCCAGACTCCCTACATACTCTGGAGTTTCTGAGACCTGAGTCGAGACTGCTGAGGGACCCCGAAAGTCTGTACTCTCCCATGGGCAGAGAGACTCCCACTCTAGTTTCTGTTCTTTCCAAATGGTTGCTTTCTTGGGGGTTTTCTGCTTTTCCTGGGGAAGTGCCTTCACTACTTCCTGGGCTGGTTTCTTGTTCTCCCCCTCACACACCTCCCAGGGACAGAGCTCTACTTCGGCCTTGTCAGCTTTATCAGCCTCTGGATCAGTGACTTTGAACTGACACATTACCACATCCCTAGCCTCCCCACTGCCCGCTGCCTCAAACCTGCCCTTGCTTCTATCAGTGCCCTGAGTGGCTGGCTGAGGGGACAATACCTCAGGATCAACACCCTCCCAGGAACACACTGCCTCCTGCCCCCTGAACAGCCTCTCTGGCTTTTTCTGAGCACTGGCAACCACGTCTTTGGGCCCTGGTTTTTCTGGGACTTTCCCCTTCTCTTCCTGGGAGCTGTCTTTTAGATTCTGTTTCAGGGCTCCCATCTCAAGGCTTCCTTCACTCATCTCCCAGGGACAGATTTCAACCTTGTTGCCACTGGCAGGAGGACACATTTCTGCCTTGGCAAGTTCCCAGGGGCACACCTCTGCCACCTTGTGGGGAGCAGTGCCCAGGGACTGGAGACCAGCTTTAGGCTGTTCCCGCCCTCCCCCAGGGTCTTCTTTGACTTGTTCAGCACTTTTGTCCCCAGTTGTGTTCTGCCTACCCTGCCTCAGTGTGGTGAGCCCCGTTTTACCTGCTTTCTCAGCTTTCCCCTCCCCCAGGTCCTGGGCTGTCCTCTTGCCTCTGTCCTCCTGGTGACAGACTTGGAGCATCTTGCTGGTGTGAGCATTCTGTTGGTTCTGGAGGGACTCCTCATCATCACAGGGCTCAAGGGCAGCCTGCTTACTCACTGCCTTGGGCCGGCCCACCCTGGGAGATCTGGGGGAAGCCCCCACACCCTCTCCTGGAGCTCTGTCCTTCCTCCCTTTCTCAGGGCCCTCTTCCCCGCTCTCCTTTTCTCGGTATGTGCTCCGAGAACGGGTCAGAGCTTTGATAGCCAGTCCCAGGCTGCGAACAGAACCTTGTTGAACAGGGGCCTTGAGGCTGTGAGATTTAGAGAAAATCTTGGGCCTGTCCCCATCCATGTCCTCAGCTTCCCCCTGGAGACCCCTGTCTTCTGTGTCCATTTCATTCTCCCCACTCGCCTTTCTCTCTATTGCCACTGAGAGGGCCCTCCAGATCCTCGTCCGAGCAGGGCCAGGGAGGTGATTGCCTTGCTCTGTCCCTGAGGGGCCTTCCTGGGTCACATTTTCTTTTTTGACTGGCAGTTCAGCATTCTCCCAGGGGCAGATGTAGGTGAGCAAGCTGGGACTTTGAGGAGGTATTAGGACAGGTACTAGGGCAGGGGCTGGTGGCAGGACCGGAGCTGGCATCAGAGCTGGAGTCAAAGTGGAGGTCGGTGACAACATCTTTGGCTCTCCCAGCCAGGCCCCAGGCAGGCCCAAGATGGGTGTGGAGACCTGGTGCCTGATGGGTGGGTGAGGCAGCTGTCTCCCCGACTCCTCATGAAGCTGCCTAGAGGTGTGGGAGCTGTCCACACTGCTGCTCTTGGCTGGGGAAGGTGGGGCTGACAGGGGGCCACCCCAAGCTCGCTCTAGCCTCCTCGTTGATGGCCTTCGCCCTGGGCTCGCCATCGCCGCCTCTGCCTTCTTTCGCTCCTCTCGCTCCTTCGCCTGTCTATAGGACTCCTCCAGGTAAGCCTGGCTGGCCACAAGCAGGGCCTTTTCCCGGGAGCCAGCCACGACACTGAGCGATTTGTGGAGAGAGGCGGGCCGCGCTCTGGGCAGCCTCTCTCCCACTGTGAGGTTGTGGGCGCTAGCAGACCTGAAGCCAAGGACAGGGGGTCCCTCCACTGATTCTCGGCTTTCTCGGCTCTCAGCCCTCCTCTGGGCCAGCTTCCTCCTCACCATTGAATCGAGCAGAGGCAGGTCCTGCTCTTTGTGGTGGTCATGGGTGCTGGGGGGCTTGTGCAGGGCCTGAGCTCCCTCAGGGTCCTGGAGGCTGAAGCTGAGGAGCCGCCGCCGTGAGGAGCCAGGCAGGCTGCTGCGGCTGCTGCGGCCCGGAGAGCCTGAATCCCGGGAGTGCTGCCTCACCAGGGCCTCGGGGAACTCGGCCAGGTACCTGATGAACGAGCGGCCCAGCCCCGGGCGGGGCTTCTTGGGCAGGTGGGGGTTGTTGGCTGTCATTTCCTTGGTCTTGTGGACCTCCAGCTGGGCATAGAGCTTCTTCAGTTCATCCTGAGGGGAAGGTTGAGGAGAGCAGAACTCATGGTGAGCTACCTGTCCCCAGGCCCTTATTGACTTTTTTTTTCTTGAGAGAACTCTTTTCTGTCAAGTGGAGTTTCCTGCCTGCTTCTAAAACTTGGACTTCATCTCACTGTGTCTCCAGACTCTTGCCTGATGCTGAGCCTATCCACTCAGCTCTGAGGACTCAGCATACACTCCCTTCCCAGGGGATGCTGTGTTCTGATGGTACATCATCAACTTGGGGAACAGGTAGACTAGATTCTAGACTACATGGCTCTGCCTCAAATTTGCCACAGAGCCTGGGCCTCAGGACTCTGGAAATGCTGGGGTCTTTGGACTTGGGTGGGGTGTATGGCCTCCTTCATATTGTCAAGGGAAGCAGCCTAGATCCAAGGATGGAAAAGCTAGGGAGGCAGAACTTGGAAAGAGGGAGAGGAGAGGGTCACTCAGCCCAGATGACAGGCTACGATGCTCTTTGTACCAGTCAGAGCCAACATCAGAATGAGGCTGGGAGGGCAGCACGCACCCTAATGTCACCAGGGTCCAGGCTGCGCTCACTCCAGGCTGAGGCGATGCTACTTTCGAGGTAGGAGCCTGAACGCTGCAGATCCAGCTCATCTTCATATACCTCATCCACGATCTCTTCCCGAGGAGGGGCCCCCGACTTCCAGAACTGGCCAGAGAGGGGCATGACTCACCTTGGCTCCCTGTCAACAACTTCCACTTGTCCCATGGAATAAGTCTACCACACACCACCCTTGTCACCCCTCTTTCTGATTCCAAATTCTCAGTGTCTGAGTATTCCTCCGCTTCCAATATCTGGCCTGATTTTCTCTCTCAGAGACAAAGAAAGCGTGAACCCTCTGGCTCCTGTGATTCTTAGCCATCTGTCCTTCTGAGACTTAACAGGAGTTGACTGTTTTATCTTTCCCCATGGAGTGACTCATGTGTTCGAATTGCTACACTTTCACGTAGCAGCCTGACACTTAACCTGCTGCAGGCACCATCAGGGCTCATGCTTTTCCCACCAGTAGCTTTTCCCACAGTAGCTTCCTCCCTCTCTAGTCCACTGCTTACTTCACCTCACTCACCCTCAGCGCCTTCTGTTATCCCCACCTCCCACCCTGAACTAGAGTGGGTAATGTGACAGCAGTGGGTCCAGTAGCATGCACATGCCACCTCATATTCAGGAGGGGGAGAGCTCACCTTGGGGATAAAGAGCAGAGCCAGGGTGGCCGTGACTGTGCTGTGGGTGTGGAAGAAGAAAAGGAGAAGAGTCCAGTCGGGGTGCAAAGAAGGAACCAGCACAAACCTGGGGGGCAGGATGGGGGAAGAGTTAGCTGTAGGTGGGAGTGGCCCCTTCCAGCCCCAAATCTGAGTGTGGAATTGCTGGGTACAGTGAAGAGGGTGCCCTCCCTTCTCTTTGCCCTCTCGGCTACTCGTATTGTCTTTCTTGGGCTCCTGTAGCAGATTAGTGCTTCACAAGCTTATAGGGACCAGGAGAGTTGATTCAGCCTCCCTCACAAGGCCACACTCATAGGCATATGCATATAACAGGCCTGCTGCCTGTATGCCAGAAGTTCCATGGGGAAGAAGGCCAGGAGATTGAGCACTGTGGGAACAGGCATGATAGGGTACTATGGAGGTGGCGTTATGAACGGGAAATTAGTTAGGACCAAGAGGTACTTCTTTTCCTTGGGGGTTGGGGACTTCTTCATTTGAGTGAGGTTTGGACCTCAGGGCCCTGTGAAGGTGGTCTGTGAAATGAGAGAGCAGCAGGTGAGAGGCCCACCTTGCCTGGAACCTTAGGGCTGCAGGGGTGGCCACTGGGTGGCCTCGGGTAGGTGAGGAGCAGTGTTGGCATGGAGAAGTTGTTAGTAGATGAGTCCACCCTTACCTGGCTGTGTGGAAGGCAGAAGAGAGCAACAGCTCATTGTGCAGGGCGATGCCCATGTAGCGTGGCTCATGGAAGGCTGAGGGTACAGCCCGGGTGGCATAGCAGAGGAAGCTACCCCAGCACAGAAGCAGCATCTCGGCTGTGGGAGGTGAGGGAGAGAGTCAGCACTACCTTTTCTCTATAGTGCATGCTGAGGCAGGTTAAGATCAGGAATTGGGCACAGGAAGAAAATGAGGAGGGTCCAGACAGGAGGTGAGGGGGTTACAGAGCCAGACCAGGGCTCGGCGGAATCAGCTCACCCACAACCATGATGTAGTCCCAACGGTCATGGTGACAGAGATAGAAGTGGCGACCAGTGGGAGTGTGGCCTTGGGTCACAAGAAACATGTGTTGGGCATCTCGCTCCAGGACCCCTGATGTCCACACCACCAGGAAGCCCAGCACAAGTAGCAGCAGCAGACCCAGACGCCGCAGCAGCCGCCCACTGCTCAGATGTGGGCCCCGCTGGGCCGTTCGAGACAGAAACAGCTGGAGCACTCTACAAGGGTTAGAGGATGTGGCTATAAGTGGGAGACAGAGAGGAGGAGATGGGGAGGGCAGCTTCCGTCCATCCCTCCCCTCCACACACCTTTCTATGGTACAATACCTCTCTCCCTCCAAAAAAGCTGTACAAAAGGGAGGAAGGACTATGGTGATAGAAAGGAGCTCTGGTAGCCTTGTAGGTAAGGAGTTGCATTGCCAACCCAAAGGCAAGCAGTTTGAATCCACCAGCTGCTCCAAGGGAGAAAGATGGGCGCTCTCCTCCTATATGATTTATAGCCTCCAAAACCCACCTTGAGGTTCAGCTGTGAGTCAGTTCTGACTTGACGGCACATAACAACATAGTGATGGGACCATAAGGAAATGGAGTTGGCAACAGTCTAGCTTTGAAGAACACCATTTTATGAAACAGCAGGGGTAGTCTGGGCTGAGCAACATGACAACAAGGTCCATCGCAGGCCCTACCTATAAAGCTTGAGTATAATGGTGCCGTAGACGATGACAAAACCCAGCAGCCGGACCCACCGGAGAGCGATGCAGCGAAACACACTAGGCTTGAAGTACAAAATGAAGACCTAGGGAGCAGGGGTGACAAAAATGGTTACTCTCTGCTGTGCTCTACTACGTTCTGGTCCTTATGCTAAGCACTTTGTTACTAAGCCTCATAATAGAAGGCGTCATCACCTCCATTCTGCAGAGGAGCAACTTAAGGATCAGAGAGATGACCAGGGTAACTTGTCTAAGTCCCACAGCAAAACCCAAAAGTGTTTTAGGTACAGACTGTTGGACTCCAAAGCTCCCTGGACTAGCTTGCCTTTGAGGGATATGAGTAGGGGAAATCTGGGGTGCTGAACCCAGCCCCCTCAAGAAGGCAGACCAGAGAGGAACAATGTTGAAGATTTGCAAGATGCCAGGTCAGGTTCTGGACAGTGGACCAGCCTCTAGCCACGAACTCACAGGGAAGTAGAGCAGTAGAGATCCAAAAAGGATGGTTTCCAGCAGGATAACCCCAGAAGCCCGGATCCTCTGTGAATTCAGAAAAAAACCCAAACAGTAGATGCGCAGATAAGTGGGAAGCTGAGCTTGGACTAGGATGCAGTGTGAGAGGGGCTTGGGTCTAGGGCTAAAACTTCACCCAGTAACATTAACACCACCCCTCTTCCCAGCCACACTCCACTCATGCCCCAAGGCTCTTAGCACCTCTGAGATTACCTTTGGCAGCCTAAGTTTTTCAATCTCTCCAATACCCCACCTCAGAGCCTACCCAAGTCCATCTACCTAGAACATTGTTGCCGTTTGAGGCTCAGATCAGATTATAGAAGAAAGAAAGGACCTCTGTGTGCCTTTAAGCTTTGGGTCCACTTATTCACTTGTTTAGAATACGTCATCTTCTTTGCCTGATAAACACACAGTGACTCCAATGGTACAATTTCCAGTCTTTCCCACCCCTTCTCAGGCAGGAGACCTGGGTCCCTTTTCTGACACCCACCTCTGTTTCACAGTGCTGTCATTTTTTTACATTGAACTTCCCTCACTAAGTCTGGGAGCTCCGTGGAGACTGAGTTCCCTTCCCATAGTGTCTAGGCAGTGTTGTGCATAGTGTAAAGGCTCAATAGGCACTGTTGAAACAAGTCCAATGCCTTCCTGGTGCAGATGAGGAAACAGAGGAATTGGATTTAGATTCAAGACCATAACCTGTTTCTCCTGAATTTGTTCTATGATCTGGTTTTTGGTAGTTTCAGGTCTCCAGTGAATACCAGAGACAAGGGCACTGACTCAGGGAAGATGAGGGGCCCTCCTTGCCTTGCTCTCACGGCAGCGGTAGGAGACCAGCATGCTCAGGAAGACAGCCAGCATGCAGCAGGCCTGGCAGGTCAGCACCGCCGCCCGCAGTGCCAGAGCCTTCTCTGCCAGGCATGGTGTGGCATCCATGCAGCTGGTGCAGCCCTCAGGACATGGCTGGCATCGTAGGAGCCTCCCAGAGCTACCTTGCAGGGACCCAAATTGTCCAGTAGGCTGGGTAGCGCTCTCCTCTAACCCTATAAAGAACAAGATGGGTGCAGGGAGAACAATATGACTGATGTCCTCTATTCTGAGACTCCAGCCACCGCTATCTATGCCCAGATTCCTTTGTATTTGTGGCCCCTGGGGTTGGGTCAGGAGGAGAATCACTGAGGAAGAAGGTGCCCTTAATGTCGAGGAGGGCAAAGTAATGATGGTGTCCAAGACTAGGGCTATTAGAAGTCAGTCTGCAGTGGATCAATCTGCAAGTCATGAGCTCATTCTCAGAAGGTATAGACGTCCACACTGGACCCTATCTGCCCCTTCTCCCTGTGCCACTGTCCCGCTGGTTTCCTCCAGTGCCTCACTCTGGCACTACCATTCCCTCTCATGTGTCCCTAAAGCCCAGCCTGCAGACCACCTGTCTCGCCCTCAGCACTAGTACATACCCCCAGAGTGGCTTGCTCCATAGAAACCAGGCAGGCAGCGGCAGAGGTAGCGACCCAGAACAAAGCCCTGGTTCTCCAGGGGGACACACTGTAGGGACACAAACATACCACATGTTTGTATAGGGCTTTCTTCAAAAGCTCTTTCCTTCCTGGGAAGAGGTGGAGTGGTCCATCTGCCTCCTTGTCCATAGCACCAACCCCCACAAGAGGAAAGCCTTTCCATATGGAAATCCATCACTATCTCTGAAATTGCCTTTTCCTCAAAGAGACTCCAAGCAAAGAATTTGGGGATAGAGTGCTTCCTTGTCCAGACTGGCAGGACAGCATAGTCTATAGGGAGCTGCACAGCTAACCCAAAGGTTGTACCTCTGACAGTTCTAATCTACCATAGGTTCAATGGAGAAAGGTGAGCAGTTGCCTCTAGTGTGATTTACAGTCTGAAAATCTCAAAGATCAGCTAAGAGTCGATTCAGACTTTCTTGATGGCAGTGAATGAGTGACTGGCAGTGACAGAAGTCTTACAGGTGATCCCACTTCCTAGGCCCAGCTGTTGCATGGTGCTGGGGGAGGTGCAAGTCAGGGAGAGCTCAGTCCAGTGACACCTGGAGTACCTATGTCCTGCTTCAGAGGATATCCCTCTTTGGCACACAGGTGAGGTGAAAGGGCCCCCGTGGAGGAGCAGCTTCCTCCACCAGGGGCCATCTGGCTTAGGCATAGGGCTGCTTTCCCCTGCCCTAATGCCAGGTGGGCGGGATGCCAAGGCCGGCCCTTTTATTCCATCTCCGCCCATTGATGTTTGCCCAGCAGGGGATGGAGCAGACCTCAGAGCCAGGTTGGGAAGAAAAGCACATGAATGAGGTCAGATCTGCTGACATAGCCAAGAACAGACATCAGTGGAACAAAGAGAGGGGTAACCTTGGCAGGGGAGGTCCACATCCAGACCCTGAAAAGATAGAGCATGGTGCTTACGAAGCTCTGGCCTAGCTTCCCCTTTAGCTTGGACCACTAGAACACACTCAGTTTCTGCCTCATCAGACATTCTTATGCACAGTCAGATAAATATGTACCCAGAGTTGTGAGTGTTGCTGTCTTTAAAAGTGGCCTGAGTAATAGGTCCCCTGGAGAGTGGGCACCCTTTTCCATGGGCATCCTTTTCCATCTCTGAACTTAAAGCTCCAAACACATGTGCCCTCAGAGCAGCAGGACTGCCTGTGCAGAGGGCACAGTGATGCCACAGCCACCTTTTCCCTAGCAGGCTGCAGGGACAGCTCAGTTCTGCTCAGGAGCACACAGGCAGTTGGTGCAAGCATGGAACTGCTTACTCCCGTGGCTACTTGGTTTCCCACTGCAGAGCTTGTTGGATTTACCAGCTATCACTTTCTCCCGTCCTCCTTCACCTACACCTGTGGTTGCCAGCACTCAGCCACACTTCCTCAGACTCCTCCTTTTCCTTGATTCCTCCCACACCCCAAACCACAATTCCCTTAATTTAGACAAACTAAGCAGGGCTTTGACAAACACCCATGTGGCATCCTTTGCAGACCAGGCAGGTGTCCAGATCTCTGCTTATAGGGAGAATGCTGTGCACAGAAAGCAAAAGGGGTGACTACCTGAAGCTCAGGAAAGAAGGCAAGGGATACATTCAGATTGCAAAGGCATAGGCGGTGGCTAGAGGGAGGGATAGGCTGCAGGTGATCTCACCTGTTGAAAGCCTGGTATCTTACCTTTACTAATCACTAATGACTCCCTGCTACTTGAGAGGCTAGGTTGGTTTTGAGTTGGTCCCAACAGCAGGGCAGTGACAGTGATGGGAAAGAGGGAAAGAGACAGGCAGGAACCTAGTTCATCTTCCCTCTATTTCCCTTGTCCTTACCTGGGTGCTGTTGAGATCACACAGGTGTGTGTTAGAGTACCAGCCTGGGCCATTGGCACACTGATTGATGTCCACGCTCTGAAGATCCACATCCATCTGCACTTGTCCCCTGGAGCAATGAATTAGCCATTAGAGAAGAGGAGGCAGACATACGTTGTTGTCTACCAGACTTTGGGGCAGTGCAAGCTTTGTAAGTTTATCACAGTAGAGGAAGGACATTGATCTCCACTTCTCTAGTGTCCTTGTACTTCCTTGTCCATGGGCTCCATGGGCGACAATCTCCCTCTATGCTGCTTCCCACACCAACCAGCTTTACAATATCTTATCATTTTATGATTTCTATCAATGGATAGGAGGGAAGAGTGTGTCAAGACTTGTGGGAGCTGGCACGCTGGTGATGTCTGAGGGGAACTTTTATACTGTTTTTGTGCACGTACACACACACACACACACACACACACACACACACACACACACACAGCGCTTAGCTGTTAGCCATTTCCTCACTCTACCAAGCCAGGTCTGAACTGATTGGGATGGGCAGGAGTGGGGGGGAATGGAGGGAAATAGAAAAGCCCTGAGGCAGAGTGGCCTAACAATGTGGTCCCCAACCCCTCCTCTGGGCTAAGGGAGAGGAGAGCTGGCAAAGATCCTGGCTGCCTGCTAGGAGGAGGGGAACCCTGCTGGGAGCAATGAAAGGGGATCATAATAGCTGGAAAAGCTGCCTTCAGGATGGTGCCCACTTGCTGCCTCTTATCAATAAGGGTCTCCCCAGCCCCCTACTTCATTTTGGTTGAGGGAAGTCTATTGTTTGAAAGGCATTAGGCTCCTGAATCGGGACAGGCAGAACAGTGGACCCTGACTGAGGTAGCAGTACGGCCATTGGAAGTAACCCTGGCTCCAAGCCCCAGTTCCCAAATTGTCTTTCCTCTTAGTGCTAAATCCTTAGGGAAAGCCTCATTTTTTGAGCTCTAAATCATTAGAGAGAAGCAAGTTTAACTCCTGGAGTGCCCACCTATTTCCTCTAAGAAGCCTGGTTGATTTTCTTCCACGCCAAGCCTTCTCTGTCACCCACAGCCAGTACTCAGCTTGGAAGCCTAGGGCTACACCCCTCCAGGGCCACATATCTGTACACACACACACACACACACACGCGCGCGCGCGAAGATACTACAAATACCCACTGCCATCATAGCAATTCTGACTCATAGCGACCCCCTCCATTGGGTTTCTGAGGCTGTAAATCTTTATGGGAGGAGATGTCCATCTTTGTCCTGTGGAGTGGCTGGTGGATTTGAACAGCTGATGTTTTGGTTAGCAACACAACACACTATGCCATCACAGTGCCTTTAAGGGATAAGTATATGCCTTTCTGTACATTTGGAAGCAGGAGTGACATCCACTTCCTAAGTAACATGCCTCTGGAAACTCTATGAACTTTGATAAATGTCGATAGTTATAGAGGGGTTTCAAGCCTTTTGTTCATAGGGTCACTGTGAGTCTTTCTTGACGTGAAGGCAATCAACAGCAATAATACTTTATATGTATACTTATAGACCTTCATATATATATACTCAAACATGTAAAACACAAGTAGATATCCAGAGAAATACATAGAAGTAAATTAAAATACAGGATATCTGTGCCTTCACACTTGTAGGTATCAACACATAGTTGCAGATTTCAGAACTGACTGTGGATAGATTAATTGGTGCCCCACCAGACATCCACATGTGGGTGCCAAGTGGCCCATGCACTTGTGCCTTCCCCTATACCCCCAGCCATGCCTGTGATTGTGTTAAATCTTGCACAGACTGCCTTACCTGACTTCTGGGCTGAGGTCTGGCTTGAGTCCATAGAAGGTTGCTGAGAGTGTGATAAGCCAGCCAGGACGGAGCCGGCCCTGTTGGCATTCCAGGAAAGGAGGAGACAGACTTACGTGCTCTATATCCCCCACATAGCCATCCCCACGTGGCCATTTGGGGCTCCCAAGGCTCCTTAGGTCATTGGTCAGCACTCGCTTCTGCAGGTCAGGGGTGTCCAGGTTCCCAACAGGGCTCTCCTCCTGCACCCTGCTCCCAGACAAGTCCTGAAGGATGGTCTCCTCCTGTATTCGAGTGGCTTGTAGGGCAAGCTGCAGGTGGCTGGCCCCAGGTGGGGGGCTAAAGGTCAACAAAGCCCGGTATGCCCTTGGGTCCCCTTCAGCCACACTGCGGACCAGTGCCTGGTACCACTCCACATCCTCCTCCACACTGGACTCGCGGATGTCGTTAGCTTGCAGCAGCATGTTAAGGAAGTTGGCGGCCTGGGCAAGGGTGGCCGCTGCTCTCTGCAGGACTGGAGGGAGCTCAGGTCTGGTTCTTGCCCCATGGGCTTCGTAGCGCTCACTGCAGTTAGCTCCTGACAGCTGCTGAGCATCTCCAGAGTACAGAAAAGTCCAGGCTGCCTCTACCCCTTCTGGGGGAACCCATATGGGTGCAGATTCTGGCTGGGCTTGGGAGGACAGAGGGGGCAGAGAGTGAAGGGGCTGTGAACCTCCCAGAGCCCAGCCACAGAAGAAATAGCAGCCCAGCAGCCTCCACACAAGAGAGGGCACGTTCTCTGCCCTGAGGATCATCATGGGGCAGATCTCTGGAACCCTGGGGCTGTGGCTGCCCGGAGGATTTGACAGCTTGAGGGCTGGCAGAGGCTGGCCCAGGAGCTGCCTGCCTCCACGCCTCCTAGCCTAGCTTTCCCTCTCCCTCTCTCCTGCTCTCTCTCTCTCTCAATGCTCACTTCGTCTTGCCTGTTTTTTTCTTTGCTCTAACGTCATCAACTGGCTTCTGGACACTGGCATGAGAGCCCTGCCCCCTCCTCACTCAATGTGGCTACCATCTCTCAAACCCTTAATCCAGGCAATCCACTTGCCCCTCCCCCTTTTATCCAGCATCCCTATGTCCTCCTCTCCCCACTTGACATCTGCTTTACAGAGAGGGAAGGGAGGGGAAGAGAAAGAGCCAGAAAGGTTCTCTCTGCCTTCCTCCCTGCCCTTTGCTCCATTAGGAGAGATGGGCAAATCCTGGATGGGGTGCCATAGCAACCACAGATGAGCCTGTGCCCCTCTCTCCGCCCCTTTGCTCCACTCAGCCTTCTGGCAGCAATTGCAACAGGCATGATAAAGGGGCAAGCTGCATCTCCTGGTGATCTGCTCTGGCCGACTGCACCCCTGACACTGCCTAGTTGGAATCTGAGATTGAGAACAGAGACAGTGGGTAGGGGGGAACCTGAAAAGAAAGAAAAAAAGATAGTCAACCTTTGTACAGACTTTGATGTGTGTTGTTTTTGTATGCTCTTGAGTTGGAACCAACTCATAGCTGACCCTCCGTGAGTTTTCACAGGTAGTTAATTGCATTAAAAGAGATTGCCCAGCCTTCTCCAGTGGAGCAGTTGGTAGATTAGAACCTTGTGCCTTTGGGATTTTCTTAACACAAGGCCACCAGAACTCTCTTTGATGTGCCTTCGTTCAGTAAATCTCCACCACAACCATGTATGAAGAATATCATCATCCCCATTTCACAGATGCAGATACTGGCATGCAGGGCCTCAAAAATCACACAGCTACTTAGTTTGAAATTCAGAATTACGCTGCAAAGTTGAACCATCGCTGTCACTTTGGTCCCTCAAGGACCATGATGACACATCATTAAAAACAAATTCATTTTTGTTGAGCTGATTCAAACTCATGGCAACCGCATGCATTAAAGAGTAGACCTGCTCCAAAGGGTTTTCTTGGTTATAATCTATACAGGAGCCTATCACCAGACCTTTCTTCTGCAGCACTGCTGGGTGGGTTTGAACTGCCAACCTTTGAGTTAGTAGAGGAATGCAACCGGTTTGCATCACTAGGGATCTTATAAAGCCTCAGTCCACAGAGGCAAAGAGATTTCTGCAGGATCACTCTTCTTGCTCAGGACAGAGCTGGGGCTCCACTTTGCCTTCCTTCTTCTCCCCACAGTTAATGCCCACAGCCCCAGTGATGAGAGTGGTGGCTTAGGGAGCAGGGAAAATATCTTGGGAGATGAAGTGTACAAAGCTTTGCCTCTGCTACTGCTTCTACCTTCATTTAATCACTACAAGCCTATCTTCTTCATGAAAAGTTGGCCAACCTTCCTTCCTCTATTTTCTCACTCTATGTGCCCACTAGCCTTCCTCTGTTGGACACAGTAACTCTGTTGAACACAGTGATGTCTGAGGATGTGGAAGAGTTTGGATATGGGGTGGACAGAATACAGTCCTTGCCACCCTCTTCCACCACTTTCCCTGTGCCTTTTGCCCTCATCTGTCTTTTCCTTTGAAGAATCTCCTTCCCTGCATTCTAGCTCTCTTTGCTTTCTCTGCTTCTTTACTACCTTCTCCTCCTTCCTCCTCGCTTAAACCTTTGAAGTCCAGATCTCTGAGTGCATGTGAGAAGGAATGGGTGGTGGTTGCTAAAAACTTCTCTCCTTTTACTGGTGACTTCTACAAGCAATCATTCTGCTATAAAACCCACAACCCTCCTATGAGCATAAAGACAATTGAGGGGTCTGGAAGAAAATAGACAAAAGTCAGTCCTTCACAGAATCTCTGTGAAGTCAGAACTAGAAGGGCCCGTCATCTGATGTTTCTCCAAGAAGAAGGACTTTAAAACCCTGAGAGGAAGGTGACATTCTCAAGGCCACAGAGCCAGTTAGTGGCACAACTGGGATCAGAAACTTGTATCATACATCTTTAGCTCTTGCTTTGAACTGTGTGTGATTCTGTGGGCTGATAGAAACGGGAATGGGCAAGGATCAAGTGATCAATGCTATGTTCAGGTCTGACTGCCTTGGTAGTTGCGGGTCAACAAACACACTGGGTGGGAGCACTCTTGTTACCAGGTGCTGTTGAGATGACTCCAACTCGCAATAACCCTCGTCTCATCCTGCGCCTTCCTCACCACATCCGCCGTGCCCATGTCCATTGGTGCAGGCACCGGGTGAACATAATAGTAGGTTAACATGGCTTTTCTCTTCAGAAGCTTTTCATAATACAGTAAATTTTCAGGAGCCAGCCTTGTTTTTCTGTGCTTTGTAAACTTTCCACCTCTGACAGTGTAGTGTCAACATTTTCATGTACTTTAGTGAAATATATTTACATTTTCCCTCTTTTATAAGTTTCTTCCTTACACATGTTTTACTGCAATAATTAACATTTACACAGTGCTTTAGCTTTAGGGTTTGGGTTTGTTTTTTGGTTTTTTTTTTTTTACTTTGAAAGTCATATTTGATTGTTTAATGTCATGGTTTTTGGAGGTGCCTTAGCATTTTATTAAGCACCTTTACATGTAATTTTTAATTTCAATAGCCCTGTAAGCCATTTTTACAAAGGGAACACTGATTCAAGATGCTTAACTATTTCCTCTTGGTTGGACATATAGAAAATGGCACGATTAGGACTCAAACTAGAGAGCAAACTCCAGAATGTCTCTGGATTCTCTGTGTAAACAACATACGAACCTTTCTCACAAGAACCCTCCAGCTGCAGGAACCATTTTACAGTGGAAAGAGGTACGTGTAGACACAAAGCTCACAACACAAACACATACACATCTAAGTCATAAAGCAGGAAACAAACGTTTTGCTTAGTGCTTAACTTGCAATGTTTAACTGCCCAGGACTACAGAGTGGACAATTAGGAAACGGGAAAAAGTGGCATTCCTTACTCAGTCTTGGAAAAAGCGTGAGTGTGTGTGTGGTGTGTGTGTGTGTGTGTGTGTGTGTGTGTGTGTGTGTGTGAGGGAGGATGGCTAGTAAAGTAGGGGTGATGATGAGGGTGATGTTCTCAGGCCTGAGTAAAGAGACCCTGGGGCTGCCTTCTGGGACTGACGCAGTTGGACAGCAGAGGGCACTGTAGAGCCTTCTTTGGTCCAGGTACAGAATACCTGACCTTTCATTAGACATTCTGTGTCTGGACCAAAGGGTTTCCCAAAGACAGTCATGGATGTTGGGTGGCTTCTTAGGCCTCAGGTCATCCTACTGAAATCACACTCCTTTTTTTCTTAGAACTCTTAGTAACATCAGAGAGGTGGAGGAAGATTTGTTATTAGGTGCCATCTGGTTGAGTGTGACCCATAGTGAGGCTATGAATAACAGATTTGAATCCTGTACTATCCTATGCCATCGTCACACGTTCTGACACACTAGAACCCATTGTGGCAGTCACTGTGTCATTTCACCAGGTTAAGGATCTCCCTTTCCTTCACCGACCCTTTGACTTTCTGAGTATCATATCCCTCTCCAAGGAATGGCGCCTCCTAGCAACATGCTGAAAATATGTAAAGTGAAGTTTCATCATCTTTGCCTCCAAGGAGTACTCTGGCTGCACTTTCTCCAAGACATATTTGTTTGTTCTTTTGGCAGTCCATCGGATGTTCAGTGCTCTTCTCCAACACCACAGCTCAAAGGTGTCAATAATTTTTCTGTCATCCTTATTTATTGTCAAGCTCTCAGAAGTCATCAGAAAGACCAAGATCTTAATCAGACGCACCCTAGTTCTCAAATTTAGTCCACACCTAGACATCATTACTCCCCAATAATTTGGCCGACTTCCCCAGTGCAATACGTCTCCTTATTTCCTGACTGCTGGTACCAAAGGTGTTGAGTAAGAGTAGAGATTGAAATCTTTGGAGTCTGACAGCTGATTTGGAATTCTTCTGCACCTTTTGCTTGACTTTAGATAAGGCTTCTGAGCTTCAGTTTCTTCATGTACAAGGAAGAATGTCAATTATGTTGTGCAGACTTGGACATGGATTTATACCAGGGACTTCCTGCAAGGCCAGTGGGTGGACAGCATTCCATGCTTAAATATAAAGAGCCTATTAGGCATGGCCTTTCACATTGAAAGTTTCATGATGGGCAAAACCCAAACACACCCCTTGACCTCACGGAGCATGTATCATCATAGAGAAGACAGACTTTCCTCAAAGAATTCCATGGAAAGAGAACACATTATTGTTGCTATTGCTTGTTGCTGTTAATTCTAACTCATGGCAACCTCCTGGAAGTGGAATAGAATTGCTTTGATCATTTGCAAAACTATGACCATTTGGAAGCAGATTATCAGGTCTGTCTTCTGGAGTACTGCTGGTGGGTTTGAACTGCCAACCTTTTGGTTAGTTACTGAGCATGTAACCATATCTGGCACCTAATGATAAACTTGTTGTTGTTGGGTGCCTTTGAACAATCCTGACTTAAAGGGACCTGAGAGGGAAGAGTAGAATAGCCCCACAGGGTTTCCTAGGCTCTAAGTTTGTTTTTTAGCTTAAATTTGGAAATTTTACAAAGGATATTGATTTTTTCTTTCAATAATTCATATATATTATATATATATATATAGATAGATATAGATATAGATACAGATATAGATACAGTCTTATAACATTATTTACAATACCCACAATGTCTGATCATCCCCTCCTTATGGTATTGCCTTTCCCTTCACCCATGAAGCTGGAATTCTTTAATGGAAGTGACAGCCATATCTTTCTCCTGTGGAGCAAATGGCAGTTTCTGACTAGTAACCTTTCAGTTAGCAGCCAGGTTCTTTTTTTTTTTATTTTACTATTTTTGCGTGCATGTACTGTCAAATCAGATCTGACTGGTACAGGAGGAGATTGCCCCTCCTTACCCGGCAGAGCATCTGGTGGATTCGAACCGTGCACCTCTGGGATTGTAGTTGCAGCTCCTTGCCACTAGGCCACCAGAGCTCCCCTAGCAGCCAGGTTCTTTAATAATTGTGCTATGAGGGAGGGTGCTTTAATGACAGATTACCTCTATATAGTTAAATGCAACAAACGGGTGGGCTCTGAGCTTAGTGAGAAGGAAGTGTCCAGGCAAGATTTCCCTGAGGAAATGAGGAGTAAGTTCAATCCAATGGATGAGTAGGAGTTTAGTAAGCAAAAAGAAAAAAATCTTTCATGAAAAGAGTATAGCTCATACATGAGCAGTCTGCCATAAAAAGGGTCAATGGGACTGTGGAGGAGAGAGAATGAACAAGGGGAAGCTTGATGGAAGATGTGGCCAGAAAGAGGCAGGTACTACAGGGCTCTGTAAGCTGACCTGAAGTTTTCTTTTTTTCTCTTCTCTTCCCTTCCCTTCCCTTCCCTTCCCTTCCCCTCCCCTCCCTTCCCTTCCCTTTCCTTCCTTCCTTCCTTTTGAAAGTTTAAAAATCACTTTGGTTTTCTTTCAATCATTCATACACAATAAGGAATTTTGTCTCTATCCTATGAACTATGGGAAGCCAAGAATGTAGTGTTTCCCCCATATTTGGCATCTTTATTCCATTTTCTAGCAGACAATTTATATACCTGCACCCCTTCTTTTGGGTCAGTTTGGTAATTTTTCCAGTATCAATTGTTTGTATAGACGCTTTGGTAAATAATTGAATGAAAAATCACTGCTGTTTTTAAGATATCAATACTTGCATCAGTTCTATTCTTACAAAATCTCTCTCTCACACACACACACACACACACACACACACACACACACACACACACACAGAGTGTTGGTGTGGTATGCATTTTCAGTGTTTCTTGCAGGCAGCTGCAGTAGGACCTGCTGGATCAGTGTCCAAGGTTTGCTCAGCTTTACATTATTTGGAGGCCCTGAATCGGAGACTCCAAGGTCTTGAAATCCCTAATTGTCATGGCTCCATCAGTGTCACTAGTGTAGAATATATCGCAGTCTTCCATGTCCACCTTGTAAATGGACACTTACTTTAGTGATGCTATTCTGGTGCAGTGTCTCCAAGGCCGAGCTGTGGCCATTGGTGGTGGCCTGCTTGTCCAACTTGTGTTGAATGCTCTGTTTCAGAATGTCCAGTTACGAGACAAAGGTCAAGCAGTCATAGTCATTGTAGTTGAAGGGCATTGGGTAGCAGTCATGGACAGTGGCCACGACACAGTTCTCCAAGACAAACAACACACCCAGGAGGGGCACAACCTCTGTCTTCAGAGTGGAGATCTGCACTCTTTTGGAGGCATTTGATAAGGATACGGTGCTGCTGTGGTTGACTTAGGCCAGTTGGCTCTCACTTGCAGGGAAGTTGACTCTGTAGAACCAGCCACTTGACCAGTGCCACTGCTACCAACCTTGGACATCAGCTGATCAAAAGTCATCTCTCAGTCCCATAGTGTACTGGCTGGCTTTTCATCCACTTCCTTAATGCAGGCAGAAAACATCCTGCACTTGTGTGCTGCCAGCAGAATGTTGGCATGCCAGTCCAGGCTGAGGACCATGGAATGGATTGGCTTCATAATCTGCCTGCTCACCCACTACTCATTTTCAGACTTGAAGTAACAGATGGAGATCAGCCGTGCCCCACTGCCTACCATGAACTTTTTGTCCAGCAGACGATTTCACCAATATAGCTGCCCTGTTGATTTGCAGGATCACCAGGGTGGACTATCAGATGCCATCCTTCTGACCCCAGATGTAGGCATTGCAGTCTGCCCCAAAGGTGAAAATACAGTAACTGTGGGATGCCTGGTCAATGCCTGTGATGTGCTGGTTGTGCTCCATGAGCTTTCTTCCATTGGCTCTGTTCTTCTTGTAGATGTGGACTTCACGATTATTGTCACTAAAGCGATATAGGTAAGATTCCTGTTCCAGGCATGACAGGTGATTGACTCAAGCAAAAATTAATGCAAGGACATTCTTCTTAGTGTTCTTGAAACTGGGATCAGGGCTAATCACAGGCCATGAACAAACTCTTTTAGAAATATCCTTCTAGGGAGCTCTGGTGGCCTAGTGGAAAGACTCTGCACTGCAATACCAGAGGTACATGGTTCAAATCCACCAGATGCTCTGCCGGAGAAGGAGGGACAATCTCCTCCTGTACCAGTCAGATCTGATTTGACGGTACACGTAAAAATAATGCAATAAAAAAAATTTTAAAAAAAGAAATATCCCTCTAGCTGCAGGCCCTTTACTGTTATTTATCCTTTGGGTTTATGAATATTAAGGGTATATTGTAAAACTATTATTATTTATTGTACTAATTATTTTTCCTTTGGGTTTATGTATATCTAGTATAGCTGTATGTTGTTGTTATTGAGTACTGTAGAGTTGGAACAGACCCATACATTTAATCACATGGGAGACTGCCCATTCTTCTTCCGCAGAGTGGGTGGTGGCCTCAAACCATGTGCCTCTGAGACTGCAGCACAGCTTCTTGCCACTAGGCCACCAGAACTCCCTATAGCTATAGTAAAACTATTATTATTATTTACTGTTGTTACTAGTTGACTATTGCTAAGTAGCCTTGGTGGCACAGAAGTTAAGTGCTCTGTTATTAGGTCAGGTATATAAGTTGTAATCCTCCAGCTTCTAGAGGTGGGGGTAGAGGGAAATAAAGTAGTCTTCTTCCATAAATATAGCCTTTGGGCAATTCTACAGAGTCCTATATGGTCAATATGAGCCACTTTTTAGTCTCTGAGAGTAGGTTTGCTTTGATATGCTATTGCCCCTCTTTCCCTATGTCTGTCCTATAAAGTCAGTAACTTGAAACCAGCCATGGTGGGAGTTATGCCAGGGAAAGAAATTATCCAGATTGGGCCTGATTTATTGATATATTGAATATCTAAGTTCAAGAAGACAGAGACAATGTTTGTAACTCAGAATTAAACATAATGGCTTCTCTATAGTTGTTACATTATGAATAGCACAAAAACTAAGGAAATTTTCCTCCAGTATTTGAACAGTTCAGTCTGCTTGGCTCCACGGTCAACACTCTTGGCACCAGTAGCCAGAAAATAAAAAAACGTATTGCAATGGGAAAGCCTGCTGTTAGAGACCTCTCCAGGGTACTGAAGAGCAATGGTGTCACTCTGGAGACTAAGGTGCTTCTGATACAGGGCATAGTCTTTGCAGTCACTTGAGAGTTGGAGAGTTGGACAATGACTAAGGAGGATAGAAGGAGAATTGATGCCTTTGAGCTGTGGTGCTGGAGAAGAGTATTGAATGTACCATGGACTGCCAAGAAAACAGACACAGCCTGGAGAGGGTTAAACCAGGCTGCTCCTTGGAGGCAAGGATTCTGGGGCTTCGTCTGACATACTTTGGACATGTAAGGAGGGAGAGGTCCTTGGAGAGGGACATCATGCTTGGGAGGGTGGAGGGACGGGCCCTCTATGAGGGGGATTGATTCAGTGACTGGGGTAATCGGGATGGGAGTGTCAGAGACAGTGAGATTGGCACAGGATAGAGCAGGGTTTAGGGCTGTTGTACATAGGGTCGCTATGAATCGCAAGCGACTCGATGGCACATAACAACAACAACAACAATTTGAACAGTTTTCTGACTCAGCCAAGAAGTCACTCTCATCATTTACAATCCAGTGAATCGTTCTTCCTCGCCCCCACCTCCCCACCACTTTGGTAGCCATTGGGTAGGAAGTGCACTTGCCAAACTAACAACTGCGGTTTAAATCCACCAGCTGCTCTGCAGGAGAAGAATGGGCAGTCTCCTCCACTGCAGTTTATAGCCTCCAAAAACCCTAGGAAGGACCAGCTAGGACTCAGTGTCGACTTGACAGCGATAAATTTGAGCTGTTATATTATCACGGAGGAAAGGATCAACCAATATTCACATTATAACTATATTCCTCAATCAACTCTAAGTACAGGACGGTTACCCCATGCAACTAAGTATTCAAAAAAACCCAACCCCCTTGTCCTCGAGTTGATACCATTGTTGGTGGCCTTCCAACCTCCACCTGGTTTTCAAGGCTACAGATCCTTAGGCGAAGAGATTGCCACATCTTTCCCCCACAAAGCGTTGGTGAAATCACCTGTCAACCTTTCGGTTAGCCACCCAAACCCTAATATACTACGCCACTGTTCCTTTTACAATTACTATTTGTAAATTGTACATTACACACCCGATTATTTATTTACGATAAACTTATGTACCTATATATACATTCCCTATCAGAGAACCTGTTGTTAATTTTTCAGCACATCCCTTAATCTAGAACACATTGTTCATATTATTAATTCAATATATATTTACTGGTTGCTGGGGGTGGGATGCAGTGTAAATAATGAAATTATTTCGCTGAGGTCACACATTGCAAGCGACTGGAACCGAACTAGAGGTATTCCCAGTCGGCAGCTTTCTCCCAGGCCTAGACCCGCCTACCCTGGGCCGCTGGGCTTTATTGAGAGAGGTGGGCAGAGCCCAGGCGCCCGGGAAGTGAAAAGTAAGGGTGGAGATAGAGGACCAGCAGCCAGCATAGAAGTAGCTCACGTCCAATAGCAACCCGGGTCGTGCGTAACGTCACGAGCCGTGGAGGCTGGCGCGAGCACGCCCTGGAAGAAAAGGGCGTGGCCTGAGCCTCTCGGAAGTGACGCACGTCAAAGGGCGGTCCGC